>NW_025767401.1:0-182500 GCF_003918875.1 Haliotis rubra | reverse complement strand
TATATAGAAGATTCAGTGGAATGTCCATCCATATGTCCCATCCTGGCCAATTTTTTTTTCACCTGTAACAACGATCAACACAGACGTTTTCAATTTTTTTCCAGAAACCCAGAGACTTATGCTTAGTTGCCGACGTAATCAGGTCAATTACCATTCTTAACTACACAGTAAGAAAAGGTATCATCTGAATCATGAAATGACGAATATAGTTTTAAACTGGTTGGCTGACACACCTTAGTAAGCAGGTGTGTGTCTATACGTTTAATATTTAGTTAGGGAAACACACCTAAAAGTGTGAAAGTTTTGTCGGAAATGGTTTCCCAATGAATATGTTGTAGTTTAAAGTGTGCCAAAACAGTTCTATAAGTGGCAGTCGCCTATATAGGAGAGGTTATCAAACGGCTTGAGCCTAAAATACTTCTGATATGTCCATGAATAAAATTACTGCATGATATTGAAGAATGGTTTATATCAATCACATACATGTAATACTGAAAAGCACATGTCGCTAGTTTCTGGTCACGTGACATCTAATGTCGTGAGAGGTAGATATGACGTGAGAGGTAGATCCCAATTACACGATTGATAATAAACTTCATCACTGTAATCAAACTACAAGTAGTCAGGTATCCAAGACGTTTTATTGTTCTATTTATGGTATACCACTTCGTGAATAGAACAAGCCATACAGAACTATGGTTGGCGGGGTCAAGGTAAGGCATGAGTGTTGGACCAGTGGAATTCGTAATTGTACACAATATAGTTTTGCGACAGTATTTATTTGTGTGCACACATCCTGATACCCGAGTCTCAAACCTTACCCTGGGATGGAGGGCACAATAACTGTCACTAGTAGGCCACTAATAGCTATCGTGTTGTTGAATAGCTAATAAGCACACATAAAACAAACATCTGGACAAAATCTGGACATACTGGACAAAACCTCTGGTGTCAGTCTTCAATCTTCTTCTACTGTACTGCGACAGTGAATCTCAGCTGCCGGACGTTATGTGCATTTATTGTGCGGATTCTGCGTTCTGAATGATTTCCCTCACGATGTAATTTGTACAGTTCTCCCGAAGAGTAATCTTTATGACGCTAGGAAAAGGTGTATTTTGTCAGCCATGCCGCCTTAACGTCAACCATCTTTCAGGATGTCCGATTGTCATTGTCATAGCCAGTCAACACGGTAGTATAATGGTGTCCTGTGCTATCCTAGTTTGGATTTAGCTCATCGGGAAGGCGGGTTCGTTTATGTCCCGGTACTCTACTTACATCAGTCTGTTTGCTTGCAGATGTCGTCATACCATGTCAGTGTGCGCGAAAACTAGAACAAAAACTAGAACAACATCCGCCATAGTGTCAAACTGCTAGTTACGTACCGGCTCGAAACGTATGTTGTGTGTACAGCTGTCCTCGTACCATCGTGTAACTAACAACTACTAACAGTCTGCATGAACGAATCTGAACACTTCAAGATGAAAATGTGGTGTCATGAATAGGTTTCTAATTATTACGAAAATAACATAACATATTCCTGTCATATTTCATAGGGGACATTTTAATGATCTTCTCGCCCTTTGATGATCTTCTTACCCTTTAATGTTCTTCTCACCCTTTAATGATCTTCTCATCCTTTAATGATTTTGTCAAGCCTTGCCTAATGAATGAGAGATCGATTCTTAAACGTACTCAAATCGACGTATCCTGAGGTCTCTGCGCAGACTTGTGTCAGCTGGCCACACAACAAACCTAGGATTGTGGGTTCGAATCCCGAATGTTCCAAGCTTTGTCAGCACCACCCCCTGGTCCGTTGGTTTCGTGGTAGTCGTAAACGTGGGATACGGGCATCATGTTTCCTCCATATTGAACTTACCCGCCAGTATATTTCTTGGTTACTGTGAATAGAGGTGTGAAATCAATCCCGCTTCTTATATAAAGTCACATCAATGTTTTTCACACAAAATGTGTGACAAATGTTTCTAAATGGAAGTACGTGCGTCATAGTGGCATTACCCGAGGTTGAGAGTGGGTCAGAAAGCTGTAGCTCTGAACAATTATCTAGTTTATCGTGTTATGGGTTGGTTTCTCGACAAATTCAACGGATAAAAACGGTATAATTTGGGGTCATATTTGGATAAAGATGCAAATCTGAAAGGTCATGTAGGTACGACTTTAAGTTTTTAGAAGCGTCTCCCTTGTCAATGGGGATTCGAGTCCCATCGTAAATCATCGTGACACTAGATAGGCAGAGTTGCTTGGATTAATAAACACATCTCATCCTGGACGCAGACGCGGCACTTCACAACTTTTGGTCAAACTGGAGATATGCGAAATGCGAATTGCGAAACAATTTAGCGAGGACACTATCGTAGAGGGGACAGTCTCCATGTTATTGCTTGTTGAACTCTGAGGCTAGGTTCCTTTTCCCTAAGACAAATAAATTTGATTTGGCCAAGTCCTAATTGTTATCTCGCTTCATATAGTTGCTGTGTGTACACCTAACTCTGCGCCACGCAACGTTGTGGTAATAGAGGCAGACTAGTGCAGTAGTCTCAATAAAGGGCAGTTACTCTTGCCTGTGAACCGATGGATTGCCGCGAACGTCACGTTGAAACAATGTGTGTGACATAATCCTTCTACGACAGAATTTAAGAATGACGTTTACACCATACAAAGATTATCACGTAATGTGCTTTGGCGCGGTATATATCCTGTAATAGGAATAAATGTGGTGGTGTGTGGAAATGTGCACAGAGCTCGGGTCACAAATCAGGTGGGTGCGGAGAGTCCTTGGATGGGTGACCGTGTATTTCAGCTTGTTACAGAGTTTACAGCACTTCAGTCCTGCCCCACAACAAAGCACATGTGATACATGTGATCTCATCTTAGGCAAGTCAGTTTTTTTAAAACTGCCTCTGTTCACCCAACAGGAAATGAGTACCCGGTGTGATACGGTGTGTAATTATTAACCCTCTAGCGCCTCACAGGCGGCTTGGGTTATCCGGGGTAATAATAATCAGAATGTGCGCTTTGAGCAGGATATCTAGCCTGGAAAAGGCGTGTTATAAATACATGCACTCTCATTATCAAACACAATGTAGTAAGCTCGCCAACTCTTGCAAAATACAATATTTATTCCTGAACAGGATATTTAGCACCCCGAAACACACTAGCAAGTTGACCTCTTGGATTTCCATTCACATTCAGCATATACACGGGGACACGCCATGTGACATGGCACTAGTAGAGGAATGGAAATGTATATCCTGAAACAGCAGAAAGTTCCGTTTCACAATGATAAATGTACTGAATGTATTGAACTGTTTTTCAAGCTGTGACCTACAAGTACAGCATAGCTGAATAGGCTGGACATATGACTGTTATATACACCACAGGATGGGAAACAAATGACGTCACTACTGCAAGACACACAATACAAATCAATAGCTGAGCATAATACACGGTATTACATTTGAATGTACGCAGCCAACCAAGAAATGTCGTAAACATAAACAAAAAAGCGTTATCATTTTGCTGTTATTTTTCTTGTGAACGTAACTGGATCAAATCATTTTGATTGATTATTCATCACACATATTAATTGTATACTTGTGTTGTTATTGACAGTAGAAAGGTTGTTCAGACTGTGTGGCTTGATGAGTTTGATTGGCATCTGTAGTGTCAAACATGCATGTCGGTATTCAAGTGCACTCGGTACACTAATTTGTGTCACAGATCGCTTAGTATTGTTGTATTACGTAGTACGAGCCTGTCATATGTAAAGTGCAACTATAATAAACAATACGAGGCTCATAACATCAGCATAAGATAATCATGTGAGCTTTAACCCTTCTCCTGGCCCCTCTGATGTCCCCTCTACTAGCCTATCTCTTGACCCCTCTGATGTCCCCTCTACTAGCCCTTTTCCTGACCCCTCTGATGTCCCCTCTACTAGCCCTTCTCCTGGCCCCTCTACTAGCCCTTCTCCTGGCCCCTCTGATGTCCCCTCTACTAGCCTATCTCCTGAGCCCTCTGATGTCCCCTCTACTAGCCCTTCTTCTGGCCCCTCTGATGTCCCCTCTACTAGCCCTTCTCCTGACCCCTCTGATGTCCCCTCCACTAGCCCTTTTTCTGGCTCTACTAGCCCTTCTCCTGGCCCCTCTGATGTCCCGTCTACTAGCCCTTCTCCTGGCCCCTCTGATGTCCCCTCTACTAGCCCTTCTCCTGACGCCTCTACTAACCCTTCTCCTGACCCCTCTGATGTCCCGTCTACTAGCCCTTCTCCTGGCCCCTCTGATGTCCCCTCTACTAGCCCTTCTCCTGTCCCCTCTGATGCCCCCTCTACTAGCCCTTCTCCTGGCCCCTCTGATGTCCCCTGTACTAGCCCTTCTCCTGACCCCTCTGATGCCCCCTCTACTAGCCCTTCTACTGGCCCCTCTGATGCCCCCTCTACTAGCCCTTCTCCTGTCCCCTCTGATGTCCCCTCTACTAGCCCTTCTCCTGGCCCCTCTGATGTCCCCTCTACTAGCCCTTCTCCTGACCCCTCTGATGCCCCCTCTACTGGCCCCTCTGATGCCCCCTCTACTAACCCTTCTCCTGACCCCTCTGATGTCCCCTCTACTAGCCCTTCTCTTGACACCTCTGCCGTCTCCTTTACTGAACTTTCTCAGGATCTCTCTTAGGTTTCTTTCCCGAAACACATTACAAACAAACACAGTTCCTACTGGAATAGATCTACTGGTGACAGCACATTTCAGGTGAGCAGTAAACCGGTTCTGCGGATAGCCAGTGTCGGATGGACGGTACCGGATTAACATAACTTAACTATTAATTACGTAGAATTCACCTTCAACAGTACAGGAACTGTTAATCATTCTAACACCGCAGTGTGGGCGAATTAAACTTTTGATGATTACCTCTCCATCGTGTTACGTCGTCGTTCAACTGGGATTCAAACTCGAACGGAAACACCGATACGTCGACTGTGTTGCTATTAGTATCCATTGACTATTTTGATCACGTGTTACACCTGTGCCGTTACCATTTTCCATGAAGAACATTCGATAAAGGCGACTTCTGCCACACCGTTATTAGTTTAATGGTACCATCAGGAGGTGTAGCGCTTGGTACCATCATGTGGTGTGGTGCTTGGTACCATCAGGAGGTGTGGTGCTGGTACCATCGGGAGGTGTGGTGCTGGGTACCATCGGGAGGTGTGGTGCTTGGTACCATCGGGAGGTGTGGTGCTGGTACCATCAGGAGGTGTGGTGCTTGGTTCCATCAGGAGGTGTGGTGCTGTTACCATCAGGAGGTGTGGTGCTGGTACCATCAGGAGGTGTGGTGCTGGTACCATCGGGAGGTGTGGTGCTCGTACCATCAAGAAGTTTGGATAAACAGCTTTATGCACTCTAACTCCGGCGTTATCACCATTAATAATGAAGCATTCGTCGCTCTATGCAATAAACAAGAAGTAGTTATTCATAAAGTTGTCTGCTTCATTATGTAATAGTGAATCTTTTTAGCTTGATAACGGTGTAAGAAACCACTAAACAAGAAGTATTTATCCATAAAGTTGTATGCTTCATTATCGACTCACCAACCATGAACGTCGATCAAACAATTAGTTATCACCATCATGAAGAGTTAAATCAGAAGTGTACATGTGCTTACAAAACTGAAGTATTACAGGCCAATGCAAACCTCCATGGACGGTTACTAAGACCTGCATGATTTTGTTTGGTTGTCCTATTGTTCAGACCTGACATCGGCATCTGTTACTGATCAAGAACAGACTCCCCGTAATACTATTAGCTGGGGGAAGAGAAGTCTGGGGACGAAAAAAAAAATCAAGTTTCACATTAACAAGATGATGTGATTTGTGATCATATTTCAGGGCCGTTAACCCCAAGATCATCAAGGTCATCCCAACCGGTGATCAAGAACAGGACAATGAACACATGAAGGTACAACTAGATTTACACAAGCAGTACAGTTGGCGTTGATGTTGACTGGTGTAATAGAGTTGATTGGGATTTGGTTATTGGATAATATGTATTCTGACGCTTAGGATTTTGAAAAGAAAAGAGTATGTATAAACTTCATACACTTTGACACTGAAAACGTGGAATAAAGACTTTGCTCATTATGTACAGCACAGGTAAGTTCGATTTTCCAACCTGTACTTGACGTACATTTTGCGGCATTGATTCAGACAATATTGAATGGAACCACTACAACATCTGTTAGCAAATGTACACTTGTCATGGTCACCCAACTCCTAAAATAACCTGTTTCTCAAGGCAGCATTCCCTCGGGAATCCTGACCTTATAAACAACAGTCACGTGACAAGGTGCTGAAACCAGAATAAAACTGGAGACAGAGAGCAAACCTGGCGATAATTCAGTGATCTGCTGACCATTGAAACATGACTGAGGTCATCAGCTAACCATCATGATGACAGAAGAGTGATCTGCTGACCACTGAAGTACACTTGGATGACTGTACATTCAGCTGCTGACCATTGAAGGACACTTCGGTGACTGTACATTTGTCTGCTGACCATTGAAGGACACTTCGGTGACTGCACATGTGTCTGCTGACCATTAAAGTACACTTGGGTGACTGTACATTCACCTGCTGACCATTGAAGGACACATGGGTGACAGTTCAGTCGTCGTCTGCTGAAGGACCAGCTGATGACACTTCGATGATCTGCTGAACATTGATGGACACAGTGATGACAGTTGCGTCGTCTGTTGACCATTGAAGGACAGCGTAATGACAGAAAGGTCGCTAACTTTCCACGAAAGGACATCGTACTGACAACACAACACAACCCCACGCATTACCAAGATACTTACGTACCACTATGACCCCATACTACCAATCAAGACTACCAAACAGCAGCATAATCGTCTCAATCTCACAAGTGTCAAAGAAGCTGTTATTCTTATCACCTCGAAACCACTATTGATGTTCCAAAGGTCATAAGGTTTGTTGTCAGCTACCAGCACCTTATACTGAAGCGTTTGTGTGGTAAGTCTTCTGAACCTGTTGCAGTACAGGTAGTCTGTCTTAACAACCGACTGAAAGTGAGTTTTAGTTCTGTGTGTGAGTGTGCCGTCATTCCCGAGAGGTTCATTGTCCATACCACCACACATCTTGATGAATGCTATCAAGCTTATTGACAGACATTTCGCCTGTAAATGACGTAAAGGTGAAATTCAAACACTATTATCATCGTATATACTATTTGTGAGAGGTTCTGGTAGGTTCTCTTGATCGGTTTGTTATTATAATACCTTCTTGTCCTGAGTAAGTCACGTATATTACACTTCATGTGAAACACATTGCGAAATGTAATTCTGATTTATTCAAATAACAAGATGTTTTCGCCAACTATTATGTCTATAAGCACGTGGAAGATTTATAAATACCTCAGTAAATATCCTCGTGCATTACATACACCCTTTGTTAATGGACTTTAAGTTATGTCAAAACAGGATGATATCCTCAAACGTCAAGGAAATAATCTGCAAGCAAACAAGGACTGTTGATGTAAATTATCATGCAGAATGTTATAGGTTGCCCAATATAGAAACACTAATCTAAGACCAGATGCGCTGTTTTCGTTCACTCACAAAGAGCTAGCATACAAACAACGGAAGCACACCCCCTCCACATAGCCAATATGGCTGCTTTTTTCGTCATCAGAAGTGTCCTGCAAGAAGCGAATTAGTGCCGCACGTCACCACGTCTCGACTCTCATTGGGCGTTCCGTGGTCTATGGCCCAAGAACGAGCGCTGACTTTGCTCAACCAGTGATGAAAACCGTCAGTCATTGATCGCTTTCCAGCTACACTAAATCGAGAAATATCGATCCCTGAGTTGCTGGGGGGAAGATGCGAGACATACGATAGTTACCTCTCCTTGAATGGAAGCAACAAGCGTGTAGAAGAACGTTGCTGCTATTTTGAAATAGATATCCGATGTTACAATTTCTCATACAGCTTCTCCGTAAAGCGATGATAAGGTTATCTGGGTTTATGTGCACGATATAGGGGTTATATGCACTAAAACATGCCTTTAGCCCACAGGATATTACATGTAAATTGAAATTATTCGGGTTATCGACTGAACGCTGTATCGTCGGAAATAGCGTCCGCGATGACGTCACGACCGCATCAGTGATTTGTACCGCGTTATTAATAGTGAGAGATTCCCTTCTGATGAAACTCTATCCTTTACACCATCACGCCGATTGAGCTGCTATTGATCGCTAAGCCGCCGAAAATAGGATTGTAGTCGTAAATGAAGGGGCAGTTTACGTAGCTGCCGGGAACGAAGGAACAGCTTTAAAAACAGACGTAATCATCGCCAAAAATAGAGTAAGGAGCACTCTTGTCTGCACAATCGCTTCCTAGCTTGATCTTCATGAATGGAGAAACCACAAATAGCGTGGGAAATTTGTAAAAATAAGTTACTTATCTCTGATTTAATGTAAACACTGCTTTTCATCAAACGATCCGTCTGCTTCAATATTCCCAACGGGAAATATGAACGTTCCTCTATGAACGATGTATTGATGAATATAATTAGCTTTTCCTTTTGTGTTTCAGCTCAAACCTCTAACCTGTGAGCACATAGCCAGTCCTAAAAGATCATGTTATTTCAACATTTTTGTTTTGAATAGATAAGAAATACCAGAGCTACCAGAGAGACTGAAACCCAACCGGTATAATCAGTTTCCAGACTGGATTTGTTGGTGTGATTTTTGTTGTTTTAACGCCGCATTCAGCAATATTCCAGCTAGGTGGTGGCGGTCTGTACATGGTCTGGGCCAGTGATCCAGTGATCAACAGCATGAGCATCGATCTACACAATTGGGATACGAAGACATGTGTCAACCAAGTCAGCGAACCTGTCCACCCGATCCCGTTAATCGCCTCTTACGACAAGCATGGGTTGCTGAAGACCAATTCTAATCCGGATGTTCACGGGCTCCCAGACTGGAGGGTCCACTGATGAGTTTCCAGCTGTCCACATGGCTACAAAGATTGTATCATCCAAATAGTCAGTACATAACATTATTCCAACAGCTTCATCTCTATTCACCCTTAGTGTCATCTCTAGTGTATTCATCACATAATAGTGTACCCTTAGTGTCATCTTTAGTGTATCCATCACATAATGGTGTACCCTTAGTATCATCTCTAGTGTATTCACCCTTAGTGTCATCTCTAGTGTATTCATCACATAATGGTGTACCCTTAGTGTCATCTCTAGTGTATTCACCCTTAGTGTCATCTCTAGTGTATTCATCACATAATGGTGTACCCTTAGTGTCATCTCTAGTGTATTCACCCTTAGTGTCATCTCTAGTGTATTCATCACATAATGGTGTACCCTTAGTGTCATCTCTAGTGTATTCATCACATAATGGTGTACCCTTAGTGTCATCTCTAGTGTATTCACCCTTAGTGTCATCTCTAGTGTATTCATCCTTAGTGTCATCTCTAGTGTATTCATCACATAATGGTGTACCCTTAGTTGTCATCTCTAGTGTACTCACCCTTAGTGTCATCTCTAGTGTATTCATCACATAATGGTGTCCCCTTAGTATCATCTCTAGTGTATTCATCCTTAGTGTCATCTCTAGTGTATTCACCCTTAGTGTCATCTCTAGTGTATTCATCACATAATGGTGTACCCTTAGTTGTCATCTCTAGTGTATTCACCCTTAGTGTCATCTCTAGTGTATTCACCCTTAGTGCATCTCTAGTGTATTCACCCGTAGTATCATCTCTAGTGTATTCACCCTTAGTGTCATCTCTAGTGTATTCATCACATAATGGTGTACCCTTAGTGTCATCTCTAGTGTATTCATCACATAATGGTGTACCCTTAGTGTCATCTCTAGTGTATTCATCACATAATGGTGTACCCTTAGTGTCATCTCTAGTGTATTCACCCTTAGTATCATCTCTAGTGTATTCACCCTTAGTGTCATCTCTAGTGTATTCATCACATAATGGTGTACCCTTAGTGTCATCTCTAGTGTATTCATCACATAATGGTGTACCCTTAGTGTCATCTCTAGTGTATTCATCACATAATGGTGTACCCTTAGTGTCATCTCTAGTGGCTTCGAGGCAAACTTGATCCGACTGGCCTTACGGTGTAGCAAGTCCTACGGAAAACACAGGGCCCATAAATATCTATTCTCGAACCTATGTTGCCAAGGTGACCATGTATCCCTTCATGATGTATACAAAATGTCATTTTAGTATCCACAGCGTTTTCCCGAGTCAGCCTGTTCTTATTGTCATGTGAGACTCCTCAAACAAGGGCCATAATTCTGTACAAAACATTCTATCGAATCTGTTTCCTGACTGGTATGTGCATAATTTCATCCTTGCTTCCATTGCCCTTTCAGAATAACATGTTCCTAAAGAAAGGGCGGGAAGACGCACCCCAAACCATATCCTCCTTCGACGGGGCCAGTAATGATAGAAACCATTGTTGGTACGCATGTAACTAACGCTTAGACCCTGAAAATATATATCTTTGATAGTAACGAATAAACCCATTTAATTGAAAAGAAGCCCTAGTGAGTTGGGATATTCCTGAACCTGGGGAAATCTGTACTTGCTTCATTAAGGGCTTTAGCATTGCAGGGAGGGCTGGATGGAAGGGAAAACAATGTGGTTCAGGGACTGTGAGACAGACTAGTACGCATAGTTAAGGCAAATACCCATTAACATGGTAAATACAGGCCGTTATGACACTGTTTAAAGCAGCAAAGTTTTGTCTGGACTACAGAAGCTGGCCTCATGGAGAACATGTCTATAGGTTCATGTTTGAGATTAGAAATTAAAACAAATGCGATTTACAAGTTCAGTTGTCAAATATTAGATTGTGACATAGAAGACATATAAATATGACTGTAATCAGATCTATTATGTTTACAAGTGTCTAATGGCATTAGGAATAGTGGGTTTGTTACAGCTACGTATGTTCGAATCTTGATATGTTATGAAATGTCACTTTTCAATGAACAAATGCACGACAGGAAAATATGAAAGCGTGGGTCAACAGGATCTGATACCAAGTAAAGAAAATACTGCCAGATGACCATTGTGGCCAGTGACTAACGAGTGAAACTCCGACCTAAATGAAAGCCAAAAGGTATTTGTTCTAAGGGCTGTAATTACAAGGCGGAGTTGCCCAGTTGTCCAGAGGAGCTCATAGCATACAACGTGGTAGAAATAGGCGAGCTGGGGATCAAACGATAATGCGATTATGAGAACAAAATATCTCTAGTGTATTCACCCTTAGTGTCATCTCTAGTGTATTCATCACATAATGGTGTACCCTTAGTGTCATCTCTAGTGTATTCATCACATAATGGTGTACCCTTAGTGTCATCTCTAGTGTATTCATCACATAATGGTGTACCCTTAGTGTCATCTCTAGTGGCTTCGAGGCAAACTTGATCCGACTGGCCTTACGGTGTAGCAAGTCCTACGGAAAACACAGGGCCCATAAATATCTATTCTCGAACCTATGTTGCCAAGGTGACCATGTATCCCTTCATGATGTATACAAAATGTCATTTTAGTATCCACAGCGTTTTCCCGAGTCAGCCTGTTCTTATTGTCATGTGAGACTCCTCAAACAAGGGCCATAATTCTGTACAAAACATTCTATCGAATCTGTTTCCTGACTGGTATGTGCATAATTTCATCCTTGCTTCCATTGCCCTTTCCAGAATAACATGTTCCTAAAGAAAGGGCGGGAAGACGCACCCCAAACCATATCCTCCTTCGACGGGGCCAGTAATGATAGAAACCATTGTTGGTACGCATGTAACTAACGCTTAGACCCTGAAAATATATATCTTTGATAGTAACGAATAAACCCATTTAATTGAAAAGAAGCCCTAGTGAGTTGGGATATTCCTGAACCTGGGGAAATCTGTACTTGCTTCATTAAGGGCTTTAGCATTGCAGGGAGGGCTGGATGGAAGGGAAAACAATGTGGTTCAGGGACTGTGAGACAGACTAGTACGCATAGTTAAGGCAAATACCCATTAACATGGTAAATACAGGCCGTTATGACACTGTTTAAAGCAGCAAAGTTTTGTCTGGACTACAGAAGCTGGCCTCATGGAGAACATGTCTATAGGTTCATGTTTGAGATTAGAAATTAAAACAAATGCGATTTACAAGTTCAGTTGTCAAATATTAGATTGTGACATAGAAGACATATAAATATGACTGTAATCAGAACTATTATGTTTACAAGTGTCTAATGGCATTAGGAATAGTGGGTTTGTTACAGCTACGTATGTTCGAATCTTGATATGTTATGAAATGTCACTTTTCAATGAACAAATGCACGACAGGAAAATATGAAAGCGTGGGTCAACAGGATCTGATACCAAGTAAAGAAAATACTGCCAGATGACCATTGTGGCCAGTGACTAACGAGTGAAACTCCGACCTAAATGAAAGCCAAAAGGTATTTGTTCTAAGGGCTGTAATTACAAGGCGGAGTTGCCCAGTTGTCCAGAGGAGCTCATAGCATACAACGTGGTAGAAATAGGCGAGCTGGGGATCAAACGATAATGCGATTATGAGAACAAAATATTTATGCTCTTAGTGAATGAATTCTGGGAAATCGATCAACAGTATCAGCAGACTTGATATCCCATTATGTCAGAAATACACAAATCAATAGAGTCCTACTGAATGCAGTTTGACGAATATGCGTGGCTGGCACAAGGGTGACATTGCTTTGACGTAGAAGAATTGATTATTTCTATATATGATCAACTCCTAAACCACAGCTTTCATCGCTGGCGTAACGAGGTTTTAAATATATTTTCAGCAACATTTGCTTAAACGAATATTTTTTTAGGTCTTTTATGGAAAATGTCACTTAAAGTTCATAAAAAATTTCATATTTGTTTTCTTCATCGGCCAAAACTACAGCATCACAAAGACATATGTTTGAAATATCATGTCATCATAAATTATTTGATTTATACCAGTACTGGGGGCGGTGGGGTAGCCTAGCGGTTAAAGCGTGCTGCTCGTCACTCCGAAGGCGCGGGTTCGATTCCCCACATGGGTACAATGTGTGAAGCCCATTTCTGGTGTTCCCCGCCGTGATATTGCTGGAATATTGCTAAAAGCGGCGAAAAACTTAACTTACTCACTCACTATACCAGTACTGCTATATATAGATGCATCATGTAACACGTTATGTATGACAGTGACGGCAGCTGAAACGACAAACACGTGATAGAAACCAGGTTATTCCGGTACTCAGGGTCGTAACAGGGGTGTGGCAAGGTGATACAAACACATCTGCACACAGTCTCTTTAAGGGACATAAACCAGACGTTTCAAATATTTCAGCAAATAACAAATACACTACTTTTCTCCTCGATGTGAAAGCAACTTAGAAGTTTTGGGAAAGGAGAACAGGCTGATCTAAGTCAGTTATCATTTCGTTGGGTTCATTAGTAAGATCAAATTACAAGTATTAGAATGTTGATATGTCCCCATCTGAAGAAATATCAAGGACCAGATATTGCATTTGCTAAACCTGAGAGGAGCATGATACTTTTCATTTCGTGATTGAAAATAAAAACAGTAATGAAATCTTTCGATGCCGAAGGCGGCAGAGATAATGAGTTTGCAAATACTACTATTAACTGAAAGATTAATCTTACATGTCATCTTGAGTGTCATCCGGAGGGTGTTAAAACAGCTGTTCACATTACATGTATATAGTTTATGGTCATCGAGCCACTGGACAAAATCTCCCACAGATTCCAACAACGAAATGTTGCATTTTAACCAGATAAAACTGTTTGCTCGTTGTTGTTTATCTTCATTCTCGGGGAAATGTTTACTGTCATGCGGGGGAGTGGAGGCGTCAGTATGACCTTTGTTAAACGTCTTCAAGGTCAAATAAGGAATGTTCCTCTTTCAATTTTGTGGTCAACATGTTTGATTGAACCAAACAGATATAAAGGCTGATGTTGATAAAAGGGCTACTCTCAGCATGACTCAAATGTTTGATCCTTGTGTCAGCGAAAGTCTCAATGAATTCACAGCAATTTCATTCATACCGTTTCATTCATAATTCTTGACAACAATGGTTCTGTTTTCAAAACGTTTGTGTTTTACAAACTAAAGTGATTTAAAGGGAAAATATATTTAAAAAATCATCGTGTTTTCGTGTTTGGTCAAGAGGTGCACAGTCATTCAAGTGGCACATTGATCACACACCCCACACATCTGTACGCTTGAGCATACAAAACAACACTGGTCAAAATACAACCTGTATGTTTCATCGATGTAAAAACATAAAGAATGCTCAGTGATTATTTTCATGACAGATCTCATTAGCCATGATAGTTCCATGCAACATTACATGGTTATTTACATGTGAGAGTCTGAATATTAACTCCAGGATAATATGGATACGTGACAAGAGCATCTTTGTTCTGTCTTTGACATGATGAGTCAATATGAACTTGAGTAAAAGTATTTGAAAACACCATTAAAACAATTCATTGTAAGGCCTGACTTTGAAATATCTAAAATAGCAACGTGTAGGAGGCAATACTCCGAGAATACAGCAATCGTGGAAATCTGGTCGTCTAAGGAAAATGACCACTGTAAAGAAATGCAAGCAGAGCCATAATCATTTCTAAGCACTGTGTTGTTTATTGCATTGATCAGAGCCAGAACTAGCTATTTTGGTGCTAAGACAAAAAGTCAATTAATCTTTTATACTGAAATAGATTGTTTGAAGTATTTCCGGTGAAGCAGACGACAATTTCAAATGGTGCTCTTGCTGCTGTGTGCTGGAGATGATTGATAACATTGACAGACCCAGTTAGAATCAGAATGCTTCGATCATACCGTAATGTACACCGGCACGAGTCGGTGCCTTAAACGACCATCCTAGTTAAGTTACTTGCCAAATCTGGCATTGCCGTGGTAATCGTGGAGGGGTGTGCAGTTCAATCTTCGATCAATGACACTGTTCCGATGATGAATTATCCTCTTTTATATTGGTGTGATCCGAGGAAATCGCAAGGTGTCTGGAGTGAATGGTCTATTTCTGGTTGTGATATCGATCCTGGCTTATATATATGCAGGACTTGTGTTCCTATTTTCGCTTGCATATTGCTATATTCACCAGCGCTACCATGCTACAGTGCCACCAGTATCCTGACGTCATTTGTGACGCGGGCGGCGAGCTGGGTTTGAGATTACATGTGCAAGGTGTCGCATCCAGCCATTCTATTATCATAAACATAACAATATTATTCACATATTGATCCGAGCTGCGGAAACTGTTTTAATATCTATTCACGTAGTCTATCGTTCTCTCGCGGTTGTGATGACCTAGTTTACTGATAAACATAAATTCCGGGGAAGAGGAGACGTTACCCATTTTCGAACAGCTCAATCGTAAAATAAACAAGTTGCCGGATCTCTTAACAATAGTTCTATTGACTGATATAGACAATGGGATGGCAGATGACGTCGATATAATGCTTAATACAGCATCACGCCAGGCTGGATCTTGTGACGTTTATCACTATTGTAGTGATTCAAGCATGCGTCTCTGGTGAAAGGGTACTTGTCCCAACAGCCGGATTGATCTCCACCAGCCGGTGCCATTGTTAACCATGATGCCAGTCTTAGCTGGCTATCATGTAGGTAATAAAATCATCATTCATTCTTGGAACTTTTAGTGGAGGCCCACAAGGTGAACACTGTTATCATCTACCACTGGATTTCTCAAAGATTGCGAACATCAATACAATGGCCAACATTTTCAGTACTGTATAGTTATGCTTGTGTAGTTACATACCCATTTCCATAATTCTATTGCATGGATACTACCAGGAACAATATGTAGGCAACAACATAACCTAGACAATACCATAGCTTGACTGAGGAATGGTAAGGATAGGTAACAACATAACCTAGACAATACCATAGCTTGACTGAGGAACAGTAAGGATGAGTAACAACATAACCTAGACAATACCATAGCTTGACTGAGGAACAGTAAGGATAGGTAACAACATAACCTAGACAATACCATAGCTTGACTGAGGAATGGTAAGGATAGGTAACAACATAACCTAGACAATACCATAGCTTGACTGAGGAACAGGAAGGATAGGTAACAACATAACCTAGACAATACCATAGCTTGACTGGGGAACAGTAAGGATAGGTAACAACATAACCTAGACAATACCATAGCTTGACTGAGGAACGGTAAGGATAGGTAACAACATAACCTAGACAATACCATAGCTTGACTGAGGAACAGTAAGGATAGGTAACAACGTAACCTAGACAATACCATAGCTTGACTGAGGAACAGTAAGGATAGGTAACAACGTAACCTAGACAATACCATAGCTTGACTGAGGAATGGTAAGGATAGGTAACAACATAACCTAGACACTACCATAGCTTGACTGAGGAACGGTAAGGATAGGTAACAACATAACCTAGACACTACCATAGCTTGACTGAGGAACGGTAAGGATAGGTAACAACGTAACCTAGACAATACCATAGCTTGACTGAGGAATGGTAAGGATGAGTAACAACATAACCTAGACAATACCATAGCTTGACTGAGGAATGGTAAGGATAGGTAACAACATAACCTAGACACTACCATAGCTTGACTGAGGAATGGTAAGGATGAGTAACAACATAACCTAGACAATACCATAGCTTGACTGAGGAATGGTAAGGATGAGTAACAACGTAACCTAGACAATAGCCAGGAACACTGTTCCACACACCTTATCCCAGGGACATTGCTTCACACACCTTCACCCAGTGACACTGCTTCACACACCTTCACCCAGGGACACTGTTCCACACACCTTCACCCAGGGACACTGCTCCACACACCTTCACCCAGGGACACTGTTCCATAAACCTTCACCCAGGGACATTGCTTCACACACCTTCACCCAGGGACACTGCTTCACACACCTTCACCCAGGGACACTGTTCCTCACACCTTCACCCAGCGACACTGCTCCATACACCTTCACCCAGGGACATTGCTTCACACACCTTCACCCAGGGACATTGCTTCACACACCTTCACCCAGGGACACTGTTCCACACACCTTCACCCAGGGACACTGCTCCACACACCTTCACCCAGGGAAACTGTTCCTCACACCTTCACCCAGGGACATTGCTTCAAAAAACCTTCACCCAGGGACACTGCTCCACACACCTTCACCCAGGGACACTGCTTCACACGCCTTCACCCAGGGACACTGTTCCACACACCTTCACCCAGGGACACTGCTCCACACACCTTCACCCAGGGAAATTGCTTCACACACCTTCACCCAGGGACACTGCTCCCAGCACCTTACCCCAGGGACACTCCTTCTTATCACCATCACCCGTGGATACTGCTTCCTGCTAAAGCACTCCTACTTGGTGCAGAAGACAGGTCTATTCTGACAACGCCATAGGTAAGGCCGTCGACCGCACCTTACCAAACATTGCTGGAAGGTGGCCGAGAATAGTCACATGCTGGTGCTGCCGCACTCAGAGTCACTGCGCACAAATAGAAGCTGACATTACTTAAAGAGGAACTGGCTAGGATGAGTACACCTAATAACCATTTACACAGCTCTATGACCTTCTCAAAACTGCCTGGGTCATACGAATTTATACAAGATAGTTATATTTATCTTCTCGCTCGAGGAAAGCATTGATACATTACTAATTCAGCCTTTATATTTTGAGATAAATCTGCAGCAACTGAAACAGAAATAGGATCGTATATGATCTTGCACAATACGCACTTTCTCTTTTATTGGAATTGGTAATGCATCTACAGTTTGAATATGAAAAGTTTTCAAACGAATTGAAATATACAAGATGTCAGAACAAGGTTATGTTCTGTATCGTGGATTATTTTCATTCTACCGACATCGTCTGTACATATTACTTGATCCTCCGGTTGCACAGGTCGTCGGTTCCCAACACTGGCTGGAAAGAACGTGCACGTACCCAGGGCGGCAGACACGTCGGGGCATGTATGACGATCTCAACACAACCTGCCCGCGTTCCGCCTGTCAGACCTCGTCACGGGGAAACATCTCACTGTACGGCAGCAGACGTCTCTATAAGTTCAACAATCACAGTTTCGGTTAAATTTTCAGTTGAGATCCAACTGTAATTCCCCGTTTCATGTCATGAATAAAGATTCAATAAATAAAGATTCTACCATGATAGAATAGTGAAATATCCATCATTGATCTTGCTATATACCATCAGATTGCTATATACCATCAAATCATGCTATATATCATCAAAACACATGCGCCTAATCATTATTTGACAATGTGCAGTTTTCAAATCAACTGTTTGGACATCCACGTTGACTGTTGTTTTCAGTGGAGGAATAGTCTGTTCCATCAGGACTGACCATTACATATATTTTCAGAGCTGATGGTAGATTAACATTAATCAACCCAATCGATCGTCTCCAGCAAGTAATAGCAAATATTAGATTGAAATTGTATCGTGACAGTGTTTAATAATGTATAGAATCCGGCTCTGCCCTGAATTAGGCCGTGCCTCCCAACGGTGACAACACGCAGAGTTCCGTCTGACGTCAGAGCGATCGGAAGTGCCAGTTGTGACGTCAACCCAGAAGATATGCGTACCACGTCAGCTAGCCAACCCAGCCCTGTAAAACGATCCCCAGAGAGCACGTATTTGCTGATGGTGGCTACGTTTGTTTAACATAGCCCACTGTAGGATGTGACGACAACACAGAGCTCGCTGTGACGTAGAACCCCATCTCCTGTTGTTCCAATCGATAGCGACTAATTCCTTACCTCGCTGATAAACCACACTGACGATACATCGCGTTCATAATATTGATTTTGAAAACGGCGTTACATTGGGACTTGTTCGGTTCGTGCGGGTTGGTGGATAGTGCTAGATACTGCGTGGTTCTGCACATCGGAATGGCAGTTCACATGTAAATACATCAGCTGACATTCGCCAGTAAAGTAGGGCACTGCGGTTCTAACCACAGTGACTAACAGTGCTTTCTGAACAGATCAGCATTTCTTTCCTGCCTGGCGACCAGCAATGCCATGACAAGATCCTTAACCTGATTGAACAAACGGAGAAAGTGATACAAATTGATACCAAACATGATAAATTGAAGCCTTAAAGACGGTTGTTTCTACTCGCTTTGCAACCTACTTTGGCTAAATTAACTTTACAGAATGAAAGATGCTGTCTGTTGCAGACGACACTAGAACAGTATGGCTACATTCATCTCAATGTCCAGCTACCCAGCTAAGGAATACATGTTATGTAAGTCTGGCTCACAGTCCCTGAACCACATTATTCTCCTCGCCCTCCCTGCAATGCTAAATCCCTAAATGAAGCAAGTCTAAATTTCCCAAGGTTCTGAATCTATGGTCTCCTTGGCGCTCCTTTTCAATTTAAAGGGTTTATTTGTTACAATCAAAATTATATATATATATTCAGAGACTAAGCGTTAGTCTAATGCTATGTAATTAAACAGGGATGCTTGGTCCAGCAGACACGGCAGCTCGAGGAGTTAAACACTACATCAAGTATTATATGCTAACATGTGTATAGCGCCAATATCCAGCTCAGCTGCTCAAAGGCGCTTGGATTTTCCCTCGATCATCTCCCTGGGGATACTAAAACTAGGTATAGGATGAAATCTCAATATAGATGGTAAGATACAGTGTAGTGTCCACATGGGATATGTAAAAGCGAGAAGGAATCGCCTATCTATATATTGGAACTATGAACTCTTGCAGTCTCTACATGAAGCAGCTGTTTCAAAGGTCTTTTTCTCCATTATATTCGAACTTTTATCTCCCGATGACTCATTCATACGTGTGTTTCAGTCCAAATATTAGGTTATTTACCTGAGAATTTACCACAATTGTTCAACATCTTGTCATGACGAAAACATTCACCTTTGTAATGTGAACACTGGGCAGTTTTGCCGTTCACGTCATTCGGAGCGGAGTTTATATCAAGGATACCATATATAATTTCAATGTTCTATATAAAACCAACTGATGCATTTTGAAAGAATTAGATTCACTCTGATGAGCATCATCCGATGTTATCAGCAGTACCGCGCGTGACGTCACTTTCAACTTCAGATGATTCGTCGAGCACTGAGCAATGTGGGATACGCTATGTAGGACAATAATGTCACATAGCTACTGAAGGGTACAGCTGATGACGTCACCACTGCACGCACCAACAGGACAGGCTGCCTTGACGTATGGTGTAAATGTACAACGAGGAAAAGAACCAACCGTTAACGGATATAGAACTCTTATAGATTAACAACAGAACTAACACCTAGAATATAACGACCGTACCTTCAACACGTATCCCATGGGTATGAAGTTATACTGATATAACTAAATACATTTACAACATGCGAGATCTTTTCCCTGCCCTTACAGTGACAATGTTTGTAGCTGAAGATAAGTTTTATGACACTCGTTACAATATCAAAAGGCTTGTTTGTTGTATTAAATATTTTTTGGTACAAACGATGGTTGTTCTCTTAACGAAAGAAAGTTGAATTTAAATCGCATAGCGCAGTTTAAAACGTCACGAACCCATCTTCTGAAGTAGTGGTTCTTTAGGTAATAGCAGAGACATATAATCTATTATATGGTGTCTGGTAACAGTAATGATTACATTGATAATGATAACAATGAGAACCCGTTTGGCGAGTACAGCCACGAGTATGGCTGTAAGGTGGTTGTATATCGGCCATCACCACGTCTCCCGGGCCACTACGTATAAACACACATAGGTATAGAGACATAAGAAGCCACACGACTTTAGCCCATACTTTATCCATCGCGTTAATCCCCTTACATCGGCTCCAAACTGTCCCTCAGCTCTTAAAACACCACAAACTCATCTGTCATAGACAGAAGAAGCTTCGAGATGTCAAGAAAACCAAGCCATCCTTTGGCAGTGAAACTGCTCTCAATCGTGCACGTTTTTTGCTCCGAGTGACTCACTCTGTGCCTCACTCTAAACAGCGTCTCACTGTGCGGTTCGTAGCCCAACAATACCTCAAATAGATCTATTTCGAGCTTTGCTTACGCGCCGGAACTGCAAAACACTGGGGATTAAATTCTACGCGGTTCCGCTAAGGGGTTCACCAGGGTACTGCCACATAAGGATAGTCACTATGTGGTATTTACTGTTGTTCATTTATTTCTGTGCAACAAGTTGTCAAGATGCCTGTAGCTGTATGTTTGTGGATGTATATCGTAACTATGGGAGTTGTTATCAGCTAGATGTCACATAAACCACCAGTCTGGTACACTCAGGGGAGCCTCACTGCTGTTTTGGGCGTACTAAACTTTTGTAGGTCACACATTTATAATACACTTGCCGACGTAATCAAATGTCCTTGACCCCGGGTCGTGGATGACTAACTGTGACGTAGTAGCGAGATGGGCTGTCACGTGTCCTAGGTCTGCTTCTCTGGGTATAGTCAGTTTCACATATTGTGGCGCTGCGGTACTTCCTCACGGAAAAGTTTCGACTTAATAGAATACAGTCACTCGTCACCCATTCCATTTTAGGAACTATGAGTAGTTGCATAAAGCTTGTGTTATCTTATCATTGTTTGACGAAACTTGTTGGTCATGTTTGTATTTGTATTGGACGTGTTTATGCCTGTAAATGATGCTCTTAAAGGGAAACTATTACCAACTAGCGGTCACGATGCATGACAAGGTAGAAACGGAAGAGCGATGACCTCATGGGACGATGTACAAGTCACGGTATATTCATCGTGTTGAATTGTGCATCAGGGAATTAACAGACACGCCCGAATGTGCAGATTAATACATAGAACTCGATAAGACAAATAAATATTCACACAAAAACAAGTAACAAAGCCCTTCTCGGGACGACGATAAAGGGCTCTTGATATTCTCCACGCTCCGTATCACACCATCCTGCTCCGTACAGTCATAGATTAATGACATCCACTTGGGGTCTGTGTAAAGGAAGGTAGGGTACATGGATTAATGACATATACTTGGGTTTGTGTGGGGGAAGGTAGGGTACATGGATTAATGACATCCACTTGGGGTCTGTGTGGAGGAAGGTAAGGTACATGGATTAATGACATCCACTTAGGGTCTGTGTGGAGGAAGGTAGGGTACATGGAATTATGACATCCACTTGGGGTCTGTGTGGAGGAAGGTAGCGTACATGGATTAATGACATCCACTTGGGGTCTGAGTGGGGGAAGGTAGGGTACATTGATTAATGACATCCACTTGGGGTTTGTGTGGAGGAAGGTAGGGTACATGGATTAATGACATCCACTTAGGGTCTGTGTGGAGGAAGGTAAGGTACATGGATTAATGACATCCACTTGGGGTTTGAGTGGAGGAAGGTAGGGTACACAGATTAATGACATCCACTTGGGTCTGTGTGGAGGAAGGTAAGGTACATGGATTAATGACTTCCACTTGGGACTTGTGTGGAGGAAGGTGGGGTACATAGATTAATGACATCCACTTGGGTCTGAGTGGAGGAAGGTAAGGTACATGGATTAATGACTTCCACTTGGGACTTGTGTGGAGGAAGGTAAGGTACACTGATAAATGACATCCACTTGGGGTCTGTGTGGAGGAAGGTAAGGTACATGGATTAATGACATCCACTTGAGGTCTGTGTGGAGGAAGGTAAGGTACATGGATTAATGACTTCCACTTGGGGTCTGTGTGGAGGAAGGTAGGGTACACTAATTAATGACATCCACTTGGGGTCTGTGTGGGGGAAGGTAAGTTACATGGATTAATGACATCCACTTGGGGTCTGTGTGGAGGAAGGTAGGGTACACTAATTAATGACATCTACTTGAGGTCTGTGTGGAGGAAGGTAGGGTACATGGATTAATGACATCCACTTAGGGTCTGTGTGGAGGAAGGTAGGGTACATGGATTAATGACATCCACTTGGGGTCTGTGTGGAGGAAGGAAGGTACACTGATTAATGACTTCCACTTAGGGTCTGTGTAGGGTCTGTGGAGGAAAGGTATGGAAGGTACATGGATTAATGACATCCACTTGGGGTCTGCAGGTAAGGATGGATTAATGTGGAGGTACATGGATTAATGACATCCACTTGGGACCTGTGTGGAGGAAGGTGGGGGGTACATGGATTAATGACTTCCACTTGGGACCTGTGTGGAGGAAGGGTAGGGGTACATGGATTAATGACATCCACTTGGGGTCTGTGTGGGGGAAGGTACAAGGTACATGGATTAATGACATCCCACTTGGGTCTGTGTGGAGGAAGGTAAGGTACATTGATTAATGACATCCACTTGGGGTCTGTGTGGAGGAAGGTAAAAGGTACATGGATTAATGACATCCACTTGGGTCTTGTGTGGAAGGAAGGTATGAGGTACATGGATTAATGACATCCACTTGGGGTCTGTGTGGAGGAAGGTAAGGTACATGGATTAATGACATCCACTTGGGGGTTGTGTGTAGGGTACAAGGACATCCAGTGTGGAGGAAGGTACATGGATTAATGACATCCACTTGGGGTCTGTGTGGAGGAAGGTAGGGTACATGGATTAATGACATCCACACTGTGTGGAGGAAGGTAGGGTACATGGGTCTGGGGTCTGTGGAGGAAGGTAAGGTACATGGATTAATGACATCCACTTGGGGTTTGTGTGTGGAGGAAGGTAGGGTACATGGATTAATGACATCCACTTAGGGTCTGTGTGGAGGAAGGTAAGGTACATGGATTAATGACATCCACTTGGGACTTGTGTGGAGGAAGGTGGGGTACATAGATTAATGACATCCACTTGGGTCTGAGTGGAGGAAGGTAAGGTACATGGATTAATGACTTCCACTTGGGGTCTGTGTGGAGGAAGGTAAGGTACATGGATTAATGACATCCACTTGGGGTCTGTGTGGAGGAAGGTAAGGTACATGGATTAATGACTTCCACTTGGGGTCTTTGTGGAGGAAGGTAGGGTACACTAATTAATGACATCCACTTGGGGTCTGTGTAAAGGAAGGTAGGGTACACTGATTAATGACTTCCACTTGGGGTCTGTGTGGAGGAAGGTAGGGTACATGGATTAATGACATCCACTTGGGTCTGTGTGGAGGAAGGTAAGGTACACTGATTAATGACTTCCACTTAGGGTCTGTGTGGAGGAAGGTAAGGTACATGGATTAATGACATCCACTTGGGGTCTGTGTGGAGGAAGGTAAGGTACATGGATTAATGACATCCACTTGGGACCTGTGTGGAGGAAGGTAAGGTACATGGATTAATGACTTCCACTTGGGACCTGTGTGGAGGAAGGTAGGGTACATGGATTAATGACATCCACTTGGGGTTTGTGTGGGGGAAGGTAGGGTACATGGATTAATGACTTCCACTTGGGTCTGTGTGGAGGAAGGTGGGGTACATTGATTAATGACATCCACTTGGGGTCTGTGTGGAGGAAGGTAGGGTACATGGATTAATGACATCCACTTGGGGTCTGTGTGGAGGAAGGTAGGGTACACTGATTAATGACATCCACTTGGGGTCTGTGTGGAGGAAGGTAAGGTACATGGATTAATGACATCCACTTGGGGTCTGAGTGGAGGAAGATAGGAGTACATTGATTAATGACATCTACTTGGGGTCTGTGTGGAGGAAGGTAGGGTACACTGATTAATGGAGGGTCTGTGGAGGGAAGGTAAGGTACATGGATTAATGACATCCACTTGGGGATGTAAGGTGATACATGGATTAATGACATCTACTTAGGGTCTGTGTGGAGGAAGGTAGGGTACATTGATTAATGACATCCACTTGGGTCTGTGTGGAGGAAGGTATCCACTTGGGTACATGGATTAATGACATCCACTTGGGGGTCTGTGTGGAGGAAGGGTACATGGATTAATGACATCCACTTGGGGTCTGTGTAATGAGATACATGGATTAATGACATCCACTTGGGGTCTGTGTGTGGAGGAAGGTAGGGTACATGGATTAATGACAACACTTGGGTTTGTGTGGAGGAAGGTAAGGTACATGGATTAATGACATCCACTTGGGGTCTCTGTGTGGAGGAAGGTAAGGTACATGGATTAATGACATCCACTTGGGGTCTGAGTGGAGGAAGGTAGGGTACATGGATTAATGACATCCACTTGGGGTCTGTGTGGAGGAAGGTAGGGTACATGGATTAATGACATCCACTTGGGGTCTGTGTGGAGGAAGGTAGGGTACATGGATTAATGACATCCACTTGGGGTCTGTGTGGAGGAAGGTAAGGTACATGGAGTAATGACATCCACTTGAGGTCTGTGTGGAGGAAGGTAGGGTACATGGATTAATGACATCCACTTGGGGTCTGTGTGGAGGAAGGTAAGGTACATGGATTAATGACATCCACTTGGGTCTGTGTAAAGGAAGGTGGGGTACATGGATTAATGACATCCACTTGGGTCTGTGTAAAGGAAGGTAGGGTACATGGATTAATGACATCCACTTGGGTCTGAGTGGAGGAAGGTAAGGTACATGGATAAATGACATCCACTTGGGTCTGTGTGGAGGAAGGTGGGGTACATAGATTAATGACATCCACTTGGGTCTGTGCAAAGGAAGGTAGGGTACATGGATTAATGACACACACTTGGGTTTGTGTGGAGGAAGGTGGGGTACATGGATTAATGACATCCACTTAGGGTCTCTGTGGAGGAAGGTAGGGTACACTGATTAATGACACCCACTTGGGGTCTGGATCGAAGAGGGCCGGGGACAGGGACAGTTGATCTACAGCTGCGTCTGTATAGATGAAGGTAGGTGTCCTCCACTTCCATGGGATTCCTCATTGTGTGACATACTATCATGTTAACATAACCCAAAACAGAACATTGATACGAACAAACATAATAGACTCGTCTTGGACAGCACACTCTGTACCTGGTGTACGGAATGTGTCTCACTCCGCCCCTTACTGAATTTCCACGTTTCAATAAACATGGAATTTGACATATATCATAATTTAGGCCATGGGCACTTTAGCGGCTCTCGTTATTGAATATTGTACGGGATAGGCATTGGGCTTGTGCCAACATAGCGTGACCTACATTGTTACCTGTGCCAAGGACGTAGACGGTAGAAACAGGGACACTTGTGTCTCCGGTACATATACTACCTGTACAAGTGTCTCCGTGAAGAATGTGATTGTGAACAACAGATTAAGTGATTGTCACACACACAACAAATACAAAACAACGAGAAAATAGCAACCAAGTCTTCTCATAAACACTTAATTGATAGGATGTGACCAAACCTTATCACTTCTATTTCAACTTAAAATAAATAACAGGAAACCGTTGACGTGTACTTTTAGGACAAAACACTGAGACGATATACATCCTGAACGTAAGACGCTGATGATTCTATGTCTCTCCGGCGTGCTGTGGATGTTTACTGGAGATCAGGTGTCTGTTTGTAGGTGTGTTTTGTTATATAGTAATGCTTGTTCCTGGCCTCTCGGGTATAAAGTATCCACACCTGAACACGTTGTCTTACAGAGAAAGAACTCTGAGTCTGGTTGCTGTGTATCGGTGAACGGTTCCTCGGTCAGGGTCTCTGACCATAAGTACCACATACTACAGTATTCAGATCAATGGTCAGGGTACATGGATATATATATTGTACATGGAATCTCAGCTGTGATCAGCTCCCCCGGGCAGTTCGCACTCACGCTGGGGACTGCAGGCAGCGGCAGGCAGTGGCACGGATTTAATGGTTGCATTTGTTTATCTATTTATGGCAGTTCAACTCTCCTTCTAGTGAAGGTTATCATGTTATTTTATATTCAGAGCTCAGGTAGATAAGACTTATTTTGCCCAAATAGGTCACTTTCTTCGTCAGGACAAAACAGGGTTGGAATATGACAATAAGTAAAAGAAGGGGAGTCTGTTTTGTACACACCGGTCATCTGCTCGTGATTACCTTGAATTTAGAACAGTTTTAATGATACTGACCCTATCGTTGTGTTCACAAGAAACAGACAAATACAGAAACCATTTACAAAACATATATGTCCTGATTTGTTACTTCTACCAGGACACCGTTCAGAGTCAGCCCCGATTTTTCGAAACAAACTTAAGTTTTTTACTCAAATTTCAAACTGAGTTGGACAATTTGAAACAGATTAATTTTTAACTCAACTGCATTTTTTTAAATAGAAAAGCCCAAAACAACTTAAGTAATCTGTGCACCAAACTCAAATTGTCTACTATGTTTGAGTTTAATATCGATTTTAGTTCATTCTAGGAAATGCATTTTCTAAAATTTGAGTAAAAACTCTAACTTAAGTCGAAACTCAGACTTAAGTTTGTTTCGAGAAATTGGGGCCTGGACTACAGACGGGAAAGTATTCAGAGACTAAACAAACACCACAGACACTGCAACATGAAGTGCATTTTTCGAATGGAATGAACACCCCATTTATCTTGCTTATGGTGACATGCTATGAACATGGCGATTCATACGTGTGTATAAAGACTGGCGGATTAAAACTGAATAGTTGGTCTATTTCATTCCTGGCGTCCTCAGAGAGAAGTGACCCTGTATATATATAACCAGTTGGGTCACATTTGCTAATACGTACTCTTGTTTAGGGCCTGGCTATAAATATCACTAGCCCTCATCACGTGTGCTATGCAGAGCTGAGAATGTTAACAAAACCGTATGTGTAACAGGGAAACTTTCTCTATCAATGGTGTTTTCTCCGCGTCAGAGATAACAGACAACAGTGGAATGTGGTGCGCCGACAAATCAGAAACAAACCATAATACTCGGAATTTCTGCTGTGACGTAGATTTGAACAACTGCCAGACTATCGGGGCGTGTTTGGTTCTGAAATAATGCTTCATCTGACGGCGGTATGTAGTGATTAAGAAGAATCGAATTCATTATTTAACCATCATGGTGACGGTACGCTATTGCTATAGCCGTTGACTCGGAGCCAGGAATATCTTTGGCCACCATGAAGTATAACTGGTACCACTAATGATCACTGTGCAAACTTATAGAGAAATATTGCATCAACCATACCACGGTTAGAGCTGGGGAAAATTCTCGAATCTTGTGATTCCCATCGAGGCTTGTTGATTCTAAATCCGGAATCAAAAAGTTTCTCGTGATTTCTCCTTTGCAGAATGAGTCATAGCCGGAATGACACATATGATGAATTAGAAACCAGGTTGTCTAAATATGTATATGAATAGATAAGTAACAAGAGCCGAGGAGTCCGCTGTTGTCACATATAGACACATCTACATATACATCAGTCCCCGTGCACAACAGACACCTCAACTCCCTTCACTGAACACAACAGACACCTCAACACCATTCACTGGACACAACAGACACCTCAACACCATTCACTGGACACAACAGACACCTCAACACCATTCACTGGACACAACAGACACCTCAACACCATTCACTGGAAACATCGTCAGCATGTCTCACTGACGGACATTTCAACATTACTCACTATATTCATCCTCAACATCACATCCCGTACACAGGCACTTCAACACCATTCTCTGGACACAACAGACACCTCAACACCATTCTCTGGACACAACAGACACTTCAACACCATTCACTGGACACAACAGACACTTCAAAACCATTCACTGGACACAACAGACACCTCAACACCATTCACTGGACACAACAGACACCTCAACACCATTCTCTGGACACAACAGACACCTCAACACCATTCACTGGACACAACAGACACCTCCACACCATTCACTGGACACAACAGACACCTCAACACCATTCTCTGGACACAACAGACACTTCAACACAATTTTCTGGACACAACAGACACCTCAACACCATTCTCTGGACACAACAGACACTTCAACACCATTCTCTGGACACAACAGACACTTCAACACCATTCACTGGACACAACAGACACTTCAATACCATTCACTGGACACAAGAGACACCTCAACACCATTCTCATGAGTCCCCGTACACAACAGACAGTTCATCATCAGTCCCCGTACACTTCAACACCATTCTCTGGACACAACAGACACTTCAACACCATTCACTGGACACAACAGACACCTCCTCACCATTCTCTGGACACAACAGACACTTCAACACCATTCACTGGACACAACAGACACTTCAATACCATTCTCTGGACACAACAGACACTTCAACACCATTCTCTGGACACAACAGACACTTCAACACCATTCACTGGACACAACAGACACTTCCAAACCATTCACTGGACACAACAGACACCTCAACACCATTCACTGGACACAACAGACACTTCAACACCTTTCAGCGTACACAACAGACACTTCACTTCACCATCGTTCACCGACATCATCAACATCACTCACGTACACAACAGACAGCTCAACATCATTCACTCTCAACATCAACAGACAGCTTAACATCATTCACTGACAACACCGTGAACATCAACAGTTAGGTCAACATCGTCCACCAAACACTTCGTCAACAGCATTCACCATACTCGACAGACAGTTCAACATCATTCACCGAAAACAACAGATACTTCAACTTCACTCACCGTACACGACAGACTGTTCACCATCATTTCCCGGTCACATCGTCAACTCTCACCGTATACAATAGACAGTTCAACATCATTTACTAGACACATCGTTAACATTACTCCCCGCACACAACAGACAGCTCATCATCAGTCGCCGTACACAACATACAGTTCATCACCAGTCCCCGTAAACAACAGATAGTTCATCACCAGTCCCCGTACACAACAGGCAGTTCATCACCAGTCCCCGTACACATTAGACAGTTCATCACCAGTCCCCGTACACAACAGACAGCTCACCATCAGTCCCCGTACACAACAGGCAGTTTATCACCAGTACCCGTACACAACAGACAGCTCATCACCAGTCCCCGTACACAACAGGCAGTTCATCACCAGTCCCCGTACACAACAGACAGTTTATCATCAGTCCCCGAACACAACAGACAGTTCATCACCAGTCCCCGTACACAACAGACAGCTCATCACCAGTCGCCGTACACAACAGGCAGTTCATCATCAGTCGCCGTACACAACATACAGTTCATCACCAGTCCCCGTAAACAACAGATAGTTCATCACCAGTGCCCGTACACAACAGACAGTTTATCACCAGTCCCCGTAAACAACAGATAGTTCATCACCAGTCCCAGTACACAACAGGCAGTTCATCACCAGTCCCCGTACACATTAGACAGTTCATCACCAGTCCCCGTACACAACAGACAGCTCACCATCAGTCCCCGTACACAACAGGCAGTTTATTACCAGTCCCCGTGCACAACAGACAGTTGATCACCAGTACCCGTACACAACAGACAGTTCATCATCAGTCCCCGTACACAACAGACAGTTCATCACCAGTACCCGTACACAACCGACAGCTCATCACCAGTCCCCGTACACAACAGATAGTTCATCACCAGTCCCCGTAAACAACCGACAGCTCACCATCAGTCCCCGTACACAACAGGCAGTTTATTACCAGTCCCCGTGCACAGCAGACAGTTTATCACCAGTACCCGTACACAACAGACAGCTCATCACCAGTCCCCGTACACAACAGACAGTTCATCAACAGTCCCCGTACACAACAGACAGTTCATCATCAGTCCCCGTACACAACAGACAGCTCATCACCAGTCCCCGTACACAACAGACAGTTCATCATCAGTCCCCGTACACAACAGACAGTTCATCATCAGTCCCCGTACACAACATACAGTTCATCACCAGTACCCGTACACAACCGACAGTTCAACATCATTCACTCTCAACATCAACAGACAGCTTAACATCATTCACTGACAACACCGTGAACATCAACAGTTAGGTCAACATCGTCCACCAAACACTTCGTCAACAGCATTCACCATACTCGACAGACAGTTCAACATCATTCACCGAAAACAACAGATACTTCAACTTCACTCACCGTACACGACAGACTGTTCACCATCATTTCCCGGTCACATCGTCAACTCTCACCGTATACAATAGACAGTTCAACATCATTTACTAGACACATCGTTAACATTACTCCCCCACACAACAACAGACAGCTCATCATCAGTCGCCGTACACAACAGACAGTTCATCATCAGTCCCCGTACACAACAGACAGCTCATCACCAGTCCCCGTACACAACAGACAGCTCATCATCAGTCCCCGTACACATTAGACAGCTCATCATCAGTCCCCGTACACAACAGACAGTTCATCATCAGTCCCCGTAAACAACAGACAGCTCATCGGCAGTCCCCGTACACAACCGACAGCTCATCACCAGTCCCCGTACACAACAGACAGTTCATCACCAGTCCCCGTAAACAACAGACAGCTCACCATCAGTCGCCGTACACAACAGACAGTTCATCACCAGTCCCCGTACACATTAGACAGCTCACCATCAGTCGCCGTACACAACAGACAGTTCATCATGAGTCCCCGTACACATTAGACAGCTCATCATCAGTCGCCGTACACAACAGACAGCTCATCATGAGTCCCCGTACACATTAGACAGCTCACCATCAGTCGCCGTACACAACAGACAGTTCATCATGAGTCCCCGTACACATTAGACAGCTCACCATCAGTCGCCGTACACAACAGACAGCTCATCATGAGTCCCCGTACACATTAGACAGCTCATCATCAGTCGCCGTACACAACAGACAGTTCATCATCAGTCGCCGTACACAACAGACAGTTCATCACCAGTCGCCGTACACAACAGACAGTTCATCATCAGTCCCCGTACACAACAGACAGTTCATCATCAGTCGCCGTACACAACAGACAGCTCATCATGAGTCCCCGTACACATTAGACAGTTCATCACCAGTCCCCGTACACAACAGACAGTTCATCATCAGTCGCCGTACACAACAGACAGTTCATCATCAGTCGCCGTACACAACAGACAGCTCATCATGAGTCCCCGTACACATTAGACAGTTCATCACCAGTCCCCGTACACAACAGACAGTTCATCATCAGTCGCCGTACACAACAGACAGTTCATCACCAGTCGCCGTACACAACAGACAGTTCATCATCAGTCGCCGTACACAACAGACAGTTCATCACCAGTACCCGTACACAACAGACAGTTCATCATCAGTCCCCGTACACAACAGATAGTTCATCACCAGTCCCCGTACACAACAGGCAGTTTATCACCAGTCCCCGTACACAACAGATAGTTCATCACCAGTCCCCGTACACAACAGACAGCTCATCATCAGTCCCCGTACACAACAGATAGTTCATCATCAGTCCCCGTACACAACAGATAGTTCATCACCAGTCCCCGTACACAACAGACAGTTCATCATCAGTCGCCGTACACAACAGACAGTTCATCACCAGTACCCGTACACAACAGACAGTTTATCACCAGTCCCCGTACACATTAGACAGCTCATCATGAGTCCCCGTACACAACAGACAGTTCATCATCAGTCGCCGTACACAACAGACAGTTCATCACCAGTCGCCGTACACAACAGGCAGTTCATCACCAGTACCCGTACACAACAGGCAGTTTATCACCAGTCCCCGTACACATTAGACAGCTCATCATGAGTCCCCGTACACAACAGACAGTTCATCACCAGTACCCGTACACAACAGACAGTTCATCATCAGTCCCCGTACACAACAGATAGCTCATCATCAGTCCCCGTACACAACAGGCAGTTTATCACCAGTCCCCGTACACAACAGATAGTTCATCACCAGTCCCCGTACTCAACAGACAGCTCATCATCAGTCCCCGTACACAACAGATAGTTCATCATCAGTCCCCGTACACAACAGATAGTTCATCACCAGTCCCCGTACACAACAGACAGCTCATCATCAGTCCCCGTACACAACAGGCAGTTTATCACCAGTCCCCGTACACAACAGATAGTTCATCATCAGTCCCCGTACACAACAGACAGCTCATCACCAGTCCCCGTACACATTAGGCAGTTCATCACCAGTCCCCGTACACAACAGACAGCTCACCATCAGTCCCCGTACACAACAGGCAGTTGATCACCAGTCCCCGTACACAACAGACAGCTCATCACCAGTCCCCGTACACATTAGGCAGTTTATCACCAGTACCCGTACACAACAGACAGCTCATCACCAGTCCCCGTACACAACAGACAGTTCATCATCAGTCCCCGTACACAACAGACAGCTCACCATCAGTCCCCGTACACAACAGGCAGTTGATCACCAGTACCCGAACACATTAGACAGCTCATCATGAGTCCCCGTACACAACAGACAGCTCATCATCAGTCACCGTACACAACAGACAGTTCATCACCATTCCCCGTAAACAACAGACAGCTCATCCGGCAGTCCCCGTACACAACAGACAGCTCATCATCAGTCCCCGAACACATTAGACAGCTCATCATGAGTCCCCGTACACAACAGACAGCTCATCATCAGTCACCGTACACAACAGACAGTTCATCACCAGTCCCCGTAAACAACAGACAGCTCATCGGCAGTCCCCGTACACAACCGACAGCTCATCACCAGTCCCCGTACACAACCGACAGCTCATCACCAGTCCCCGTACACAACAGACAGTTTATCACCAGTCCCCGTACACAACAGACAGTTTATCACCAGTCCCCGTACACAACGGACAGCTCATCACCAGTCCCCGTACACAACAGACAGTTCATCACCAGTCCCCGTACACAACAGACAGTTCATCACCAGTCCCCGTACACAACAGACAGTTCATCACCAGTCCCCGTACACAACAGACAGTTCATCACCAGTACCCGTACACAACAGATAGTTCATCATCAGTCCCCGTACACAACAGACAGCTCATCACCAGTCCCCGTACATATTAGACAGCTCATCATCAGTCCCCGTACACAACAGACAGTTCATCATCAGTCCCCGTACACAACAGACAGTTCATCACCAGTTCCCGTACACAACGGACAGTTCATCACCAGTGCCCGTACACAACAGACAGTTTATCACCAGTCCCCGTACACAACAGACAGATTATCTGCAGTCCCCGTACACAACAGACAGTTTATCACCAGTACCCGTACACAACAGACAGCTCATCACCAGTCCCCGTACACATTAGACAGCTCACCATCAGTCCTCGTACACAGCAGGCAGTTTATCACCAGTCCCCGTACACAACAGGCAGTTTATCACCAGTCCCTGTACACAACAGGCAGTTTATCACCAGTCCCCGTACACAACAGACAGTTTATCACCAGTCCCCGTACACAACAGACGGTTCATCATCAGTCCCCGTACACAACGGACAGTTCATCACCAGTCCCCGTACACAACATACAGTTTATCACCAGTCCCCGTACACAACAGACAGTTTATCACTAGTCCCCGTACAGAACAGACAGTTTATCACCAGTCCCCGTACACAACAGATAGTTTATCACCAGTACCCGTACACAACAGATAGTTCATCACCAGTCCCCGTACACAACAGACAGTTCATCACCAGTCCCCGTACACAACAGACAGTTCATCACCAGTACACGTACACAACAGACAGCTCATTTAGGAGCAGCCAATTTATGGTCAACATGGAACAAGCATAATGATGCATAGTTTAGGAACATTGTCTGTGGACTGGACGAACGCTTAGTCTTTGAATATATTATCATTTTAATAGTAACAAATAATCCCATTCAAACTGCAGGGAGGGTTAAGCCGCAGGTAAAATAATGTGGTGCTGGGACTGTGAGATAGACTATCTGTAACGGGCCGGCGGGTATTTTGTTGAAGTTCACTTGTGTACAAACATGACTGTTACTAGGCAAGTAAGCAACAAGTCCGCCTGCCTGCCTGCCAGCCTTCTGGTGCTGTCGCGCGCACTGCATTGCCCTCACCAAAGCCACGAACTTGAACTATTTCGCGCCAAATTTGATTTATTAATATACATCGGCAGGACACAATTTGCCTGTGACGTCATCCCGAGTCCACATGACAGTCAGTTACAATAGGTTAGCCATCGACTTAGTGTAAGTCAGACAATCGATTAAAACTTTCCCCTCTTCTTCTACAATGAGTACCGCGTCTGCTCTGTTCTGTTATCTAACTCCGGATGATGAGGCTTGTACTTACATTGATTTGCGTTTAATTGCGACAGCTTGAGTCGCCCATGTTGTTCGCAGCGGCCTGCTTCACTTCAAGTAGAACATCTATAATTCGAAGTGTCTTTCTCATGCTTGGAGCTATTTTGTGTTAGTATTTAAGGCAGCCGTGTATGCGTGCATGTGTACTTTATACGCCTGACCAATCACTAATTATGTCTGATAAGAGACGCGAGCCAGGTAACTTCGTTCTGTGGAACACTTGCTGTAGACGGGGTCCCTGTGGAAACTCTTGTCAGCCTTGTCTGGTGTAGGTTGTACTGAAGGCTTGTCTTGTCACAGACCTGGACAACAATACATTGTGACATAGTGGCTGGAGATCAGAGATCATCGCTGTCGCCACTATCAGCGTGATTTAGCGGTTGTTGCGTCAGTTCTACGGGGACTTTAGAAGATGTGAGTGTAGTCAGACCAACAAGAGATCAACAAGGAATTTAAAAGACAGAAATTGTAGTCAGACCAACAAGAGATCAACAAGGAATTTAGAAGACAGAAATTGCAGTCAGACCAACAAGAGATCAACAAGGAATTTAGATGACAGAGGTTGTGTCGTAGTATCAACATAGAGTTTGACTGGGCACATTTGTTACTTCGTTTAGATTTAAGACCTAAGATGTTGAGCATCACAGCGTCACGTGTTAGTGTCACGTCTCACAGCCCCTGAACCATATTATTTTCCTACAGCCCAGCCCTCCCTGTATTTAAATGCTAAAGTCCTAAATGAAGCAAGTCTAGATTTCTCCAGGTTCTGAATCTCTGGTCTCCCTGGGGCTAGTTTTCAACTTAAACGGGTTTATTTGTTACACTCAAACTTATATATATTCAGACACAGTATTAGTATACAGTTACTTTCTGTTTACGTTCCATACAGCATGTATAAACACGATTCACAAAATATTTCACCATTCACCAATATTGACTATGGGAAATATTTTAAAAATTACCCACTTTAAATGATTTCAGTAAACTGCGGGGGTTAAGAGATAATACCAAAGGGAAGGACGTCATTAATTTTTATTGAAAAAAATATTCAATAAAATGTTTACATGTTATCAATGTGGCTAAAAAGGATATGAATACCATAAAATGAATGGGTTCTACAGTGCAATAGTGCACCTTCTTAGATCTAATGAAAGAGGATCAGCTATTCTTCTCAATAATGATATTGATCTTACTACAAGTATTCGTAAAACAGATGAAAATGGAAATTATATTATTGCAGACATAATTGTTGATGTTAAAAGAGGGTCAAATAATTATGGTTTAGATTTCCTTAAAGATTTTTTTAATCTTTGATATTAGTTGGAGACTTGAAATTGATCGATCTTAAACCCATCTGTTGACCCAGAAAACTATAAGAATAAAAGTGATCCAAAAGAGTAGTTTTAGATAACCTTGAATCCACCAATCTCACTGATGTCTGGAGGGAATTAAATTAATCCTCCTCCCAATTAAGTGATTTAAGTGATTAACCTTGGTGGAAAATAATGTTAGATCCTTTTTCTCACTTCGAAAGATGTTTATGATATTAGTTTGAAATCAGATATTCTACCCGGATAAAAAAGCGACCAGTCAGCCAAAGCGCCTGTTTCCACGCATTTGTACACGCTCAAGGCCCTAACACATTATTACCCCGGATAACCCAAGCTGCCTGTGAGGCTCTAGAAGGTTAACAGTCATATGACGTATCACATCGGGTACCCATTCACTGCTGGGTGAACAGATTTGCGGGGCAGGATTGAAGTCCTAGAAACTGTCCGGAGCCAAGCTGCCAGACAAGGTCACCCACCCAAGGACTCTCCGCGACCAACGTTGCTTAACTTCAACTGATTTGTGAATTGGACTCTATGCACAGGACCACACACCAACAACTTTTATGTTAAAAGTAAAGGGAAGGTCAATACAATTATCTTCTTATCTTAAAAAGAATGCATCATAAAACTATAACAGTTGACACTAACATAGAAAAACAACTACTTGAAAGCAACATTAGGAAATATTTAAAAATATTAATGAAACTATACTTGCTGAACTATAGAAGTACAAGATTGAACTAGAACAGATTAAAGAAGGAGAAATAAGGGGAATACCGATTAGAAATATTTCTGTCACCAGGGAGATAAACGATTTACAAGCAAAGCAATGGATACATTTAAAGGACAAACACACACAAAAAAACATTTGCTGAACAAAATCTCAAAAATAACAAAATCCATGGCACTGATTGATTTCCAAACGATTCCTTTAAGTTCTTTTGGACAGAACTCAACATTTTAATACACAGATTTAGTAAGTATGTGTGAAACAGAATGAATTGGCTCTAACTGTAGGACGAAATGCTATTACTTATAAAACTACCGAAAGCTAATACATACCAAATATAATATAAAAAAACAAGTGGATACCAATTGCTCAATTAAACGTCACATGTAATATTTTCAGAACATGCATTTCAAGTAAATGTAAAGAAACTCCCTTAAACACCATAAAAGCCAACCAAAGCGGATTAATCCCCGAAAGAACCATTACTGAATATACTTCTATATTCTGAATATAATTCTGTTTATGACTGATTGCTTGACACAAAAATAGAAGTATTACTCTGTTACTTATGTTGACTTTGAGAAAGTCTTTCGCACTATTTCACAAGAGTTTTAGACTAACAAATAGTCTCTGAAATTAACATATTTACAGAAAAAGCTCATAGTGAAAAACATAAAATATAATGAAAAGGAGCCCTGAGACTTTCTTCATTTCCCGAAACTGTGGAAATCTAGACTGGCCATATTTTCTAGACTTGCGTGGGCTTGCTTGGATATATTTGCTTCAGGGTCTGTATGACAGACTAGAAGAGTTTTAAAACCAGGTTTTTAATAATTGTGCTTCGGATACTGGATATAGACATCGGAAACGACATCTAATACTATCCAACATGCTAAACTTTACGAACGTGTATCTCGATATTGACACATAAACAGTTTTGAGTAATGAAAGTATACCTAATCTCCTTCATCACTCATCTAACGTCACTTTTGCAATTTAAACCAAAATTCTCCATACATTGTGTAGTTATGAAGAATGAGGACAATTTTATGGATATAGATTCTAATGTCGTTGTCAAGAAAGTGACAAGGGGTTAACGACATTAGAATATATGTCCAAAGTTGTATATCCATAAAAATTGTTCTCATTCTTCATCTCCTAAACTTCTAGAAAGCCAAGCAAAGAAGTTGTGGAGTTATGTTTAAATCCAATTGTAGTCAATAAGTATCCTTACTCACAGACAAAACATGGTGAATACACTGAATAGACATGAGAGAATGAATTCGCGATCAAAACAAGGGGTCATTTGGTAATGGGCTTTCAACTGTTCAAGAGGAGGGTAAGTCAAGGGTGTTCCAACTAATAGTGGTGACAATTTCATTTAGCTTTGAGTGTGGTGAGATCCAATGCTAAAGGCACAATGTCACACATTTTCGACAATAGTTTGGCCTATATTATATATATTGGGGCATATGCACTCACTTTAGCTTCCTATTGATGCAATAATAGACTCATAATCCCTTACAACATGCCTGAAATCGATAATTGAAACTTCGAGGCGAACAGCTTCCAAACAGAGAACACTTGCCACATATGGAATGTAAACAATTAATCCGTACATCGAAAACAGTCGCACGCGGTGTTGTCGGTGTTTGCTGAACTGGTTTCAATCACAAGTTGTGCGTAGGATGGATATTCGTAAAGAGCGCCCCAAGGGACATAACTCTATGGGGTTCGCTTGAAAAACTGTTCTGCCGGTAGAGGTCGATTTAATAGAAAGTTGCATTAATTCATTCGAACTTTTTTAATTTAATATTGTAATCTAAATACGAAAGTTTTTTTTAATTATATGGAAGCTTCCTTGCGGGCTGATAGTTAGTATTATTGAGAGAAATACATTATTTATTTTTAGAGATGTGTGGTGTGAAATAGTGCCTTTAAATTGCTGGGACAGCCGTGTCATATATCCGACCTGTTGTAGACGTAAGTCCGGTTGTTGCTGAGTGATGCACATAAACACATGCGGGTCATCTGAATCTATTACATCCGTGTGAGTCAGAATATGTCGTATAACTCAGCTAAAAGCAGTAGGTGTGAACAACTGTATGTGATATTCTGATACCATAAGCGTGAACACGTGAAAGTGGTGACGTTTCACTAGTAAGAACACGTCACGAAACGCGCCGGAAGAAATGGATCCCTGTACACACAGGTAAACGGAAGTCTCTATACAGCACGGCCTAGTTTTACAATGTACCAATCCGTAGCATATTTAAGGAAATGAATGTTTTCTCACATATCTGAACATATGTACTGAAAGTTAGCAAATATCAAACAGTGTTTCAAATAGCACAGTGAGATACGGACTAGCGTACTTATATCTAAGAAGTTTTGAAATGAGGTTGTCATTTCCTGCTGATTTACCAATTTTGAAAGGGCTTTTAGCACATAGCACCTCCTCTTGTGAAGTAGGCCATGCAGCCCTCTTGTGAGATCCTCATCTGTGAATGTTCAAGAGCATCTTTAAAACAATGATCTCATTGTTGTGTTGGTATACTTGTAGTAGAAGCCATGCACTGAGGCAATCCTCGTACAGAGTGAGTGAATGAGTTTAGTTTTACGCCGTACTCAGCAGCATTCCAGCTATATGGGGGCGGTCTGTAAATAATCCAGTCTGGACCAGACAATCCTGTGCTCAACAGCATGGGCATCCATTCTACGCAGTTGGGGTACGATGACATGTGTCAGCAAAGCCAGCGAGTCTGACAACCCTGATCCCGGGTTTTATGATATATTATGAAAACCCGGAACTGAGGGAGAACCTCTGGAGAGTGAGTGAGTGAGTGAGTGAGTTGGGTTTCACGCCGCTTTAGCAATAGTCCAGCAATATCACGGCGGGGGACACCAGAAATGGGCTTCACACACTGTCCCCATGTGGGGAATCGAACTCGGGTCTTCGGCGTGACGAGCCAACGCACTAACCACTAGGCTACCCACCGCCCCTTTCTGGAGATGAATAACGATGAACACGTGTTGGGGAGATGATGACCCTCCACGGTAGATCTGGTGACAAACCCCTTAAAACAAAACATAAACATTACCTTAAATTACAGGTATATACCTGTAGGTATCTGTAAGTAAACAAAACATAGCATTACATTTAGCATCTTCTATATACCATGAGTGGTACTTTATCTAAGTGTATATCTAAGTACATATTAAACATTACAATCATACATGAGACACTCACTCACTCACTCGATCAGAGCAATATACACCTAATATATGCACTACCTCAGCACACATTAACCAAACATATCATAAAACTATGTACATAATAATTCACCTACAACTCCTACAAGACATAGTGTGCTGAAATACTACTGAACATACTAACTAATTCATATATAACTGGTTACTGGGGTAATTACCAAATCACAATTCAGACCAATGTGTCATGGCATTAAGTATACAATATATTTACAACACTGCATGTCATGTGGATGACATCAATAACTGTCCTGCATTAGAGATTTACAATTAAAATGATAAATGTATAGTTAACTGGACTAAAGGGACACTGATCTGGAGCAATTCCCCGTGACTGGTTGTTGCTTTAGTTATTGATTCCCCCCGCGTCTACACGTCATTATATATTTGCCTTATTATCCTAGTGTAATTAATGTATTTTTATAGTTTTTTTAACTTTGAAACGTCAGAACAAAGTACACAATCTGTTTTTAGTGAATGATTGAAATGTCTAGACTTTTTGTAGATTGCCAAAGTGAATCATATTTCACACACACATGCCCTAAGTGCAACCTAGTGCATGTTGCCTGTCTCGCATCGAAGAACTTCGCGGCGAAAGAAAATGAAGATGAATTATTTTGTTGATGCTACTACAGATGAATAAACACAAAATACACATATCAAAACTAAAACAGACTAAAGCTATAGCAATAATACCAGGCTATTACCTTGTTCAAGGAATTGATCCATCAATATCCAGATAAAGGAACGATATACCATTCATATGCAGCTAAAGAAACCTGTTCCAAGTTATGTGTCTTTCAACAGCCTAATATGGAAAATTGTATATAACGTTATAACAAGTGATAGTTTCTTATCTGGCCACGTGACTTTGCTTCAGGTTTTGCCTCGTTGATCACTAAGAACTAATTACATGATTTCTTTGAAAAACAAATTAGTTAGTCGGTTTATCCTTTGAAAGAAGTACCTTGTTTTACACGGGAACATTACGACAGAATGTGGGTTTATTCAGTTTTCGTTAGTTAATTTTCATGCATAAACACTACCTTTTGACAAATCCGCAGTGCAAGATAAAAGTAATTAATCGATCAACATGTTATCAGTTAATCCTTTGATCGATGTTTGTTTGGTTTTTAACGCAGCCGATAATTCCTCTTGCTTCACTTAGCTTCCATTCGTATATTACATAAGATGTAATACATTTGCCACATCAGACCTTAATTTATAATGTTGAGTATTTACTCCAGACACACGAAATGCTAAATGGGAACCTCTGTCAGGTAATCTGAGTGGTGTTGCTACTAATTATACCTGTTATAAATTCATTAACTGACCATCAAGTGAATGATGACAAACAAACAGGTGTATATTTCAATCGCCAAACATGCGTTACAGCAAGGGAGTAGTAATCGCTGTATTGCATGCAATTTTCATTGCCTAAAACTGTGGGATCGAGTCTGTTTTTGGGATATGAACGGAAGTTAATTGTTGCCTAGAAATACAGCTAAATACAACTAAAGTTAAAAAACTGTATATACCTTTTTATCTAAGTAATTTTAAAAAATATTCTGGCAATGGCAAAGTGGGGTTGATTAAGTTTACGGATTCAAATAAATCAAATGTGTGTTTTTAATATGATAGGTCAAGAGATATCACATTGTCACATCACATGACTAAATATCGAGGTAAAAACACTGAAATTGGATCAAATTGGATCAGTCATGATACCATCCACGCATCAGAAAATCCAAAAAGCTTACACTGCAGGTCTACTTTGTTACAATCAGGCTAGAACTACAGGGGATATTTTCAAATAACGGCATGTGATTGTCTCATTGTTTGTGTCATTGCCCAGTCCCCGTGTCCGTCACGGTAGATGGACTGACCACCTGGCAGCTCGACGACGTAATATAATTAATGGCGCGAAACCTGAATCGCTCTGGATCAGTGGCCCTTTTTTTAAAAGCTAAATAATCTACATAAGTTCAAAATATATACATACTTAAAATACACAATACTTACATTCTGCTACACATGTATAATCTTATCACACATACATGTATATTCATTACAACAAGTTTCTTTCGTCTAAATAACCAGGTCCTGGGTCTATGTCAGTAATGAACAGTGAAGACGCGAGGGTCAGATAGCATGCGCTGACATGTGCGTGTGCCGGAAATCTTGTATTTACCACATGCACAATACTGTTTCATGTATAAATCTGTTGGATGTGGAGAGGAAAGAAATATGGTTGTAGCTTTGCTGACATGTAGATCTATGACAAACGCTGTATCTGTTCCCATGGCAACACCGTGACACTTTCGCCGTATTACATATGATGTCGGTGCATGTGGTATCGCAATACGATTCTATTACCGAAATGAGGATGCATTTGGAAATTACTATCATTTTACAATAATCGCAATAAGATATTATGTCCATTTGACACTGGGGATATCTTAGTTCATTTCTGCCAATGATCTACAATACACTCTAAGGGTTAGGGAGACAGCGACGTGTGCTGATGTATTACCTCCGAGTTTTAGCATAAAAGACATAGGTGCCTATGGGTCACATCGTGTCGCGGAGAGACAATGATTAGTTGATAATGACATGGGAACTGTTTTCATAATGCACTACGTTTTTTCATCCGTACAGGAAACTTCCCTACTGCAATACGGCACTAAGCCTGTCTCGTGAAACGACGGGTTCAGAACAAGCAGAACGTATATTGGTATAAAGGAACACAACAGTTCCTTATTATTGCGAACTACTAATACATATAAATTCAGAACAAACTCTTAAAGGGGCACTGATCCAGAGCAATTCTTTGGGTCTGGCTATTGTCTTGCTTACTGACTTTTTTCCAAATCGCTGATGATATACCATAATTCCTGACTGGTTCGCGATCTCTTTTGTAAAAGGTATTTGATAGGGGATAGATGAACTATAGTTTCGTCTTGGAATTAGTTGGGAAATGTTGTAGGCGTTGAAGGGCGTTGTATTTACACAGGCGCTTTACGAAACGATATGTGTGTATTCCGTCTGAGGAAATAAACCTACATACATAAACACTCACTTTTCACAATTCCATTGTGCAAGATAAAAGTGATTACGCAATAAACGTATTATCGGTTAAACCTTTGATCGGTGTTTTTTAAATCAATTTATATACTCCTGACCTGACTCCAGACCTGAATTTATAAGGTTTGGTGATTTACCCCAGACATCAGAAATGCCAAATGGGAACCTTTGGCCATGAATTGAATGATAACAAATACACAGGTGAAAATTTATAAGACCAAACATGGATTACAAGATGGGAATAGTAATCATGGTATTATATGCAACATAGATACCTTAGACACCCAATGGTTGTTGGCTGTATGGAGGATGCCAACGGGACGTTATTGTTGCATATATCATATGTTCACACATTGCCGCGAACTTATTATTATAATAATGGTGAAATGTGGTTCATTTGGTTCACGGCTTGAAAGAAATCACATGTGTGGTTATAATATTATAGGTAAATTGACATGACATTATTTACATGGCAAGATTAAATATCAAGGTACAAAACACAGGAATAGGGTCAAAATCAGTGTGACCTGGGATATTTCCTTTTGCTCAGTCTGCCTGTTTAGCTTGAAGAAGATAGTTAACACTCACCCTTTGTATGCATATACACACTGGATCAAGTTTGTTACAGATACCGGTCCAGTAGCCCAGTCTCATGCCAATCTAAGCTGTGTCCGCCGACGGTCTCGCGGCAGCTTGTGTCACCTAGGTGGCAGAGTCAGACTGGCGGGTTGAAGCCAGAGATCAGTACCCCTTTAAATGCATTCTTATCGCATACGTAAAATCAGGGATCATCTACAACGTTATCGTTATATAGTCTCCATGGTCAAATGTTTTCTGGTTACTTGCTTTATATAACGTCATCAAACTTAAGTAACATTTAGCGTACCTTTGACCTAAATATTAATTAAGATATATTTAAAAAATATTTTCTACGTCTATGAATAGAATATCGTTTTCGCTTTTGCTCGGGAAATATTAGAATTCTACTCTGGTGTCATAAACATACTATGATATGACACGGACACTTATACATTATTCCCTGTGTCTTTTGCGTACACACGTCACACGTTCTTCAAATTATTAAATGTGTTGAATTAAATGTAACCAAATTTGTTTTCGGCTGACTGATTTCTAGTAATACAGATGATGTACCAGATAATAATGTCCGACCAGCGCTACCAGATAATCATGTCCGACCAGCGCTACCAGATAATAATGTCCGACCAGCGCTACCAGATAATCATGTCCGACCAGCGCTACCAGATAATCATGTCCGACCAGCGCTACCAGATAATCATGTCCGACCAACGTTACCGAAATCCGAGAAGCGGCTAAGCATTGTTCTAAGGTGTTTGGTAAAAATGTGCCGGTTAAAAAGTCCTTCGGAAAAGAGCCACCTTTTCATTTTCTAACAAGAAATTTACAGACACACAATGCTTTTTAATTTTTTATTTGTTATTGTCACACACACTACATATATAAAGGTCTTATGACGTATTGAAATGTTGATATATAAATCATACGAAATGTCTACAGTTAACATTATGTGTTTTAAGTTACATAATGCACCACAGGTAGTCTAATGATATTTATGAAGTCGGAATCAGTTTCTACTTCAGATCAAAGGTCAGTTTAGATATTCAATCCGTGAGCACATCATGGTTTTTTAGATGTCGTTTTAAAGATCAAACATCAACTTAAAAAAATAATCTGTCATTATATGTGATTTCTTCATGCTTTCTTTTAATCTTTAATGTCAATCTTTGTCAAATTTATAACTAAATCAGTTTTTATTACAAAAGGACTGTTCTACCGAGGACTTTCCCCCTATAAACTGTTTTAATACCCAGCATGGGCCATGTACACGTGTTGACAACCTCAGAACATGTTTCTCATTTTCGATGGTCTGTAGACTCGCCCCGATCAGGTAAAGGGAGGCAACTGTGTAGCAAACTGTTGTCGTTGGTTCATGGGGGAAATTGATAACAACGCACCGAATAGTTGTACAAGAAAGGCACGAATACAGTGATTAAAGCATGGTTATGAAACGTTGCTTTGAAGAAGATTTAAATGGATAATATTGTTGTGTTGATGTCTGTAAACGTCAGAATCATTGTATTTCAAATTTCCTTCTTCGCATCTCTGGAGACCTGGTCTGAGGGAGGTAACTGTGTAAATCTTTATGTGATGTCGAGCGAAACTGAGTCGAACTGAATCCACATTGACGTTCGAATCTTCAAATGAACAGCCCACATTCAAAGGTCCTTTTGAAAAATTTATGTTTAAAAAAAATATGCTTATGTTTGTGGAAATGAAAAGTTAACGTTTCACATCAGTTTTCGATATCAAAATCCGTTCATTTCCGGAGCAAAACTAAAAAATCATTCAATATATTTTTTTGAATCTTTGCATGTGCATCAGATATTTTCAGATTTCTAAAAAAATGTTTGTTTTTTTATGTTTCCATGGAAACGAATTGGATTTTCACTTAGTACAAGGTTCGTTTCCTTCCTTTCCTAATTTCTTTTGAATTTCTTTGAAGGATAGGATCCGCATGACTTTAGCAAATAAGCGGGGCAGGGGGGATATTGTGATTCTCTGTACATTTGTCCGACCGGTTGCAGAAAGAAAAATGCATCGGATTCATTTCAAATTTTGCACATGTCTTCTGCATTACTGGGAGAGGTATATTGAAGGTTTGAATTTTGTTATGATCCAAAGGAACTTACTACAGACATCTGCTAACAGGTAGAATTCAAGAGGTCGGGCATCGTATGGCATCCGAGAAGGGGCATTGTCGCGTTGTAGCATTGTCGATTTGTCGCCCTCTCAAAAACAAGTAAAGTAAAATGAGGCAAAATTAACCAAAGCACGACAATGCGACATATATATTGTCGCATTGTCGCGTTTTACTCAATATGTTATATTACATACTCTACTCAATATTTTAACAAAGCGCGACACGCGACAATGCGACAACGCGACATTTTCATGAAATGTCACGTTGTCACATTGTCGCGTGTCGCGTTTTAGTCAATTTTAGGCTTTTTTCACACATCTTAGATAGGGCGACAATGCGACAACGCCTCATATTTTGACCTTGAAAATTGTCGCTATGTCGCATTGTCGCCCTTTGGAGGAATCGAAAAATATTATATTATTCAAAACGCGACATGCGACATCGCGACAATGCGACAAATGGCCAAAATGTCGCGTGTCACGTTGTAGCGCTTTGGTTAATTTTGCCTCATTTTGCTTGTATTTGAGAGGGCGACAACGCGACAATGCGACAACGCGACAATGTCGCTTTCAGGATTCCATATGATAGGAGCAACGCCACAGCGAAACTTGGATAGTGCAGATCTATCTATTGCTTAACATCGTGGGTTTTTGTCCTGGCGTAAGCTAGTCCTACACCGATACTCACGACACATAAACAGACAATACCTGACTTCACACACGAGACTCAGCGAGGGACACCAACCTGCATATTAATTCTTTCCATAAAAAAATACGTTGGGTCCACTTACAGAGCTGTATTTAAAGTGTAAACCCCTGAAGCATCAGTGGTGTTGGTATATACGCCTTGACTGTGACCTACAACCCGGGTGTGGCAAGGGTAATGATCTGCTGCCCATCGGAACGTGTCAACGTTGGGTAACTATGTAGGTTTGCTTTAGCATCATGAGGTGGTTATCGTCAATAGAAGCTTACCAAGTGTGACGACGCAGTTGTGTTGACAAATTAAGTCCTTTCTATAGCTGAGGTAAGAATAGATTGAATGTCATCGACTCCCCCAAATACTATTTCTAGTAGCCTATATAGCATTTATACATATGACAGTAATCGCGAATGAATGCCATCAGCCGAGATCTGCCTTTACTGTTGAGGTGCAGGTTGAACGCTTGCTGTATGAAACTGAAATTTGACGCTGAGTGACAGGTTACCCAACAGGTGGGGTACAAGGCGGTGATGCTACTGGATGCCAGAGGTAGGGCTTATTTTGAACAGTCATAGTCGATGTCATGTTTTAAAATAAGAATGGATTACCACAATGCGTGGACCAACATTTTCTATACAGTAAAGTCGGTACTGAAAATATCGATATTGGCTTGAAAAGTCAAACATTGACGTGTTTAGAATTTAGTATATTATTCGGTGTACAAATGTATGAAGTGTATGTTATTGTTACGCGTTCGTAGTTTAGGCGGATGGGTAGCCTAGGCGTGAAAGAGTTCCCCTGTTAAACAGAAGATACGGGTCATATGTCTAACATCGATCCGGTGATGTCAGCACTCAAGATTTGTCCGTTTTTAAGCTCATTCAGTTTATTGTCGCATTTACTACGTCACGGTGAACATGCAGGTCGTATATATAGGTTATTCCAATGTATGACGTCATAGCTCATACTAAACCTGCAGAACGAGTTTGTTATCACAGAGGAACCTAGTTGGTGTACTGCAGTCTCAGGTGGCGGGCTCAGGTATTTCGTATGTTCACCGTTAAGAAAAAAGCAAGTACTTATATTGCGCTGCTGACTTGATGCAGGACTTGGAACTCTATTTACGTACAGCTATACCTCAATAATGGACTTGTGCCATGCCGTATAGTGCTGGTAAACGTCTTCTACACTTCACCGTGTGGCCTAATTGAGTTAAGGCAAATATACTCTTTAGACTCCCCATGCCAACGAAACCTTTGTAATATTGTATCTTTTGCTTCGCCCGGGACAGATACAAGAGTCCTGACGACTGCATTAATCCGAAAACAGTTGCAAACATGCCCCTGCTGTACATATGTGAGCCATGGTTGTAAAGAAGGTAACATTCTCATCCGTACCTTCATTTAAATTGGAGCAACATACATCATGCCCACAATTAGAAGCTAGTATAATAGATATTGTGGTTCCAATTAAAATATCTGATCATGAAACAAGAAAGTGTTCATTACGTTTGGTATTTTACCGTGCAGTGGATTGCTTCCATTGGCCGATGAACAACTAGTCCTAAGGATGTGTGTGATGCAGCTTACATTGACCGATGAATGACTGGTCCTAGGGATATGTGTGAGGCAGCTTACATTGACCGATGAATGACTGGTCCTAGGGATGTGTGTGATGCAGCTTACATTGACCGATGAATGACTGGTCCTAGGGATGTGTGTGAAGCAGCTTACATTGGCCGATGAACGACTGGTCCTAGGGATATGTGTGATGCCGCTTACATTGGCCGATAAACGACTAGTCCTGGGGATGTGTGTGATGCAGCTTACATTGGCCGATGAATGACTGGTCCTAGGGATGTGTGTGATGCAGCTTACATTGGCCGATGAATGACTGGTCCTGGGGATGTGTGTGATGCAGCTTACATTGGCCGATGAATGACTAGTGCTGGGGATGAGTGATTGACTTCCTACGAATCTTTAAGCCACATGTTTTAGCAACTGCATCACATGATGTGGGTGACCATAATCAATATCATTCTACATTGAAGCACAATCCCTTTAGAGGTCTACTGGCATGTTCTGTAATAAATACTTGATTTATAATGAGTCTGTGTCTTAGATTTTCCAGAAGCATGGATATATCATCTAACAATCAGGAACACCCTCCGTTACTGAAGAGTCGGGGGTCGTATATAAGGTATATCATACAAACGACTTTGACCTCTTCACAAAGTCCAGTCCCAGACTCTCAACAGCGCCATGTCCTAGAGCGGGTGTTTAACTATAGCCTTCAGCTGCTAGAGAAGAGACTCAGGGTCTCCTGCAACCGAGCAAACGTCCATAGTTTGAATGGGGATCAGTTGAGCATTCTGGAGAAGGAGTTACTCCGTTCTGAGGACAGATTGATGGAGCTCTTCATGTCTGAAGCTAGTTGTGAAGATGAACCCGATTACGAAAACCCTACAGATGATGACAGTGAAGCTGGAGCTAAAGCAGGTAGATTTAGATTGTTTTGTTATTCATCAAAACATCTGGACATTACAGGTTGGGTGTAACAGTATTTCAGTTTCATATTGACGTGAGAAATATTGGTTTAAAAGATAAGATTGACGTATACGAAAACCCTGCAGATAGGAATTGCTTCCATGGTAAACGCATGGGTGAAACCATTAGGCATGGTCGGAAACAACCCATTGCATTCACTACATCTTAATCTGGACAGATCAGTGGTTTGGGTGAGTAAGGGGTGGAACTATGTACAGCAAATATCTGCATCTTAGACGACTTGTCTACTTTGTATATTTTACCAGATCATCACATCTTCCCCCATGTACTCTCCCATCACCATGAAGAACTAATGTCATGCCTTAACACAAGGGGAACTCATTTGCTGGACATCATGGCTCAGAATGACCTCCTGAGTGAATCTGATGAAGAGGAAATTCGGAAACATGAGTCCCATGGAGAAAGGAATCAACGTGTTCTTGAGGTCCTTTCTACTGTTTCACCAAAGAAAAACATGCAATTCGTGAATGACTTCATTAAGGACACTAACCCCGACCTTGGAAGGAGATTGTCCCGATCTATGAGGGAACTGGCTCACCAAGATCATGAACATCAATGTGCAGCATGCACTGTTGTTACACAAATTGATCCAAGTCGCATTGCAAAGGTCATGTTTATAAATAAGACTATACCTTACAGCTTTTATAATGATCTCAGGAATCCGGCTGTCTCCAGTCAAACGAAATGGAAATGGATCAGAGAAAAGGAGTTAGACATTGCTGCAATAAACGCTCTACAACCAAAGTTTCAACATTTTCATGACATGTTTGGAGACCACAAACGCCTTATCTGCAAATGCGACAGTTTTACCGCTGGTAGGTACTAACTTCTCTCTAAATACATATAAACGTCTACGCAGTTTATGTTGAGGATTCTCTAACTTAATTACACCTCAAGCTCAAGTATCACAGAATCATCTAACAGAATTCCATGACTATATCTACCTGTTTCAACAAACTGATTCTCCGAAGGAAGAAAGTGATTAAATAGTGCAGAAGTATTAAAGTACATATGAGTGTGAACTTAACTTGTTAAACGTGTACATGTGAGTATGAACTTAACTTATTAAACGTCAAGTGACATGGCCATAACTATTCTTGTATTTTGCTGTTAGACTTGCGTTAAAGAAGTAAATATTCTGGAACTTTGTTCAAATGCACAACGGTTAGTTTTACTTGACACAATGCTTCTTCTGTTGGTATTCGTTTTAATGACTAATTGTAACAGGATAGTCAAATTCAACTGGAGGCCATCTATCATCTATCTATCAATTTACTTGTATTCCAAATAAAGCAATGTATCAATTTAAACCATTACTTTTCGTCATCTTTCCTTCTTTTTCGACATTTAAGATCCCCCCGAAGGCGTGATGACAAGAAGTTCTGGTGCAAGTACCTTCCGTAACTGGTTGTCCAAGAGCAAGGTAGGCGTATAGAGAGGTATACGGCTGTGTTGGTTGTGTGTATAGAGAGATACATGTATACGGCTGTGTTGGTTGTGTCTATAGAAAGGTATACGGCTGTGTTGGTTGTGTCTACAGAAAGGAACACGGCTGTGTCGGTTGTTTCTATAGAGAGGTATATTGATGTGTTAGTTGTGTCTATAGAAAGGTATACGGCTGTGTTGGTTGTGTGTATAGAGAGGTATACGGCTGTGTTGGTTGTGTGTATAGAGACGTATATTGATGCGTTGGTTGTGTGTATAGAGAGGTATACGGCTGTGTTGGTTGTGTTTATAGAGAGGTATATTGATGTGTTGGTTGTGTGTATAGAGAGGTACAGGTATACGGCTGTGTTGGTTGTGTGTATAGAGAGGTATATCGATGTGTTGGTTGCGTGTATAGAGGTGTATATTGATGTGTTGGTTGTGTGCATAGAGAGGTACGGGTATACGGTTGTGTTGGTTGTGTGTATAGAGAGGTATATTGATGTGTGGGTTGTGTGTATAGAGGCGTATATTGATGTGTTGGTTGTGTGTATAGAGAGGTATATTGATGCGTTGGTTGTGTGTATAGAGAGGCACAGGTATACGGTTGTGTTGGTTGTGTGTATAGAGAGGTACAGGTATACGTCTGTGTTGGTTGTGTGTATAGTGAGGTATATTGATGTGTTGGTTGTGTGTATAGAGAGGTATACTGATGTGTTGGTTGTGTGTATAGAGGTGTATATTGATGAGTTGGTTGTGTGTATAGAGAGGTACAGGTATACGGCTGTGTTGGTTGTGTATATAGAGAGGTATATTGATGTGTTGGTTGTGTGTATAGAGAGGTATATTGATGTGTTGTTGTGTGTATAGAGACGTATATTGATGTGTTGGTTGTGTGTATAGAGAGGTACAGGTATACGGCTGTGTTGGTTGTGTGTATAGAGAGGTACAGGTATACGTCTGTGTTGGTTGTGAGTATAGAGAGGTATATTGATGTGTTCGTTGTGTGTATAGAGTGGTATATTGATGTGTTGGTTGCGTGTATAGAGAGGTAGAGGTATACGGCTGTGTTGGTTGTGTGTACAGAGAGGTATATTGATGTGTTGGTTGTGTGTATAGAGGCGTATATTGATGTGTTGGTTGTGTGTATAGAGAGGTATATTGATGTGTTGGTTGTGTGTATAGAGAGGTATATTGATGTGTGGGTTGTGTGTATAGAGAGGTACAGGTATACGGCTGTGTTGGTTGTGTGTATAGAGAGGTACAGGTATACGGCTGTGTTGGTTGTGTGTATAGAGAGGTATATTGATGTGTTGGTTATGTGTATAGAGAGGTATACGGCTGTGTTGGTTGTGTGTATAGAGAGGTACAGGTATACGGCTGTGTTGGTTGTGTGTATAGAGAGGTATATTGATGTGTTGGTCAGTGCACAGAGGCATACTGACGATTTCAGGTCCACACCTACAATTGATCAGCACAGAGGCATAACTGATGCATAGAGGCCATACTGGACGGTCACAGAGGCATACTGACCATCAGACACTGGATCAGAGGCAGACACGGACAGAGAGGCATTGAGACAGACAGCACAGAGACGGAGACACTGGATGTGAGGCACACACACAAAGGAGAGGCACAGACACACAGAGGCAGACACAGACACACACAGAGACACACAGGACCATGGACAGACACTGATCAACGAGAGACTGACACAGAGGCACACACACAGACACTGGACACAGCACAGGCACACGGACAAGAGGCATTGACAGAGGCACAGACACACACAGAGACACTGACAGAGATCCAGACACACACAAAGAGGCACTGACACACAGAGACACAGCACAGAGACACAGGAAGCCGGAGAGGTGGCATAACCAGCACAAAAGGAACAGGCATGGACACTGACAAACACATTGGACACAGAGACACATGGCCACACAGCACAGTGAGGCACACAGCATGGACAAAGAATCAGAGACAGAGGCACAGACACAAAGACACACAGAGGTATAATGGACAGACACACACAGACACAGAATGGATAGAGGCATGGATGGAAAGGAAGGAAAATATAGAGGTATAATGGATAAAGAATATGGACAAATAGAGATCCAGATCCCACACACAGGAGCCAAAGAGGCACACAGCAGTATGAGAGTGTACAGGTATGGACACAAAGAGACGTGAGCATGGACAAAGAGATAATGGATGTGTGAGGCACAGGTATAATGACCAAGGACACACAGACACAGAAAGACACAGACACACAGCACACCAGGTACACAGACACACACAGCACACAGACACACAGCACACACACATTGGACAGACACTGACAGACACAGACACAGAGACACAGACACCCACACACACACACAGAGGTGAGCACACACAGAGACACACACAGAGGCACACACAGAGACAGACAGACACACAGACACAGACACGGCCACACACACAGACACATGATCAACAGGCATAGGCACACACACACACACAGCACACACAGGCACATGGACACAGAGGCATATTGATCCAGATGAGACAGACACAGGCACACACACAGGAGGACATTGACACAAAGAGACATGGACAAACACAGTGTATAGAGGCACAGGTATACGACTGAGCAGTGGACAGAGGAACAGGTATACACAGTGGAGCAGAAAAGAGACATTGACATGTATAGAGAGGCAGAGACGTATATTGATGTGTTGAAGTTGTGTGTATAGAGAGGCAGGTATACAGTTTGTGTTGGTATACGGTCTTGTTGGTTGTGTGTATAGAGAGAGTACAGGCATACGGCTGTGTTGGTTGTGTGTATAGAGAGGTACAGGTATACTTGACTGTGTTGGTTGTGTGTATAGAGGCGTATATTGATGTGTTGTTGTGTGTATAGAGGCGTATATTGATGTGTTGGTTGTGTGTATAGAGAGTACAGGTATATTGCTGTGTTGGTTGTGTGTATAGAGGTACAGGTATATTGATGTGTTGGTTGTGTTAATATAGAGAGGTATATTGATTGTGTGTTGGTTGTGTGTATAGAGAGGTACAGGTATACGGCTGTATGCTGTTGGTTGTGTGTATAGAGGCGCATATTGATGTGTTGGTTGTGTGTATAGAGAGGTATATTGATGTGTTGGTTGTGTGTATAGAGAGGTACATTGATGTGTTTGTTGTGTGTATAGAGAGGTACAGGTGTACGGCAGTTTTGATTGTGTGTATAGCGAGGTATATTGATGTATTGGTTGTATCTATAGAGAGGTACAGGTATACGGCAGTGTTGATTGTGTCTATAGAGAGGTATATTGATGTGTTTGTGTTTGTTGTGTGTGCATAGAGGCGTATATTGATGTATTGGTTGTGTGCATAGAGGCGTATACGGATGTATTGGTTGTGTGTATAGAGAGGTATATTGACGTGTTTGTTGTGTGTATAGAGAGATTCAGGTATACGGTTGTGTTGGTTGTGTGTATAGAGAGGTACAGGTATACGGCTGTGTTGGTTGTGTGTGTAGAGACGTATATTGATGTGTTGGTTGTGTGTATAGAGAGATACAGGTATACGGATGTGTTGGTTGTGTGTATAGAGAGGTACAGGTATACGACTGTGTTGGTTGTGTGTATAGAGAGGAACAGGTATACGGCTGTGTTGGTTGTGTGTATAGAGAGGTATATTGATGTGTTGGTTATGTGTATAGAGAGGTATATTGATGTGTTGGTTGTGTGTATAGAGAGGTACAAGTATACGGCTGTGTTGGTTGTGTGTATAGAGAGGTACAGGTATACGGCTGTGTTGGTTGTGTGTATAGAGAGGTTCAGGTATATTGATGTGTTGGTTGTGTGTATAGAGAGGTATATTGATGTGTTGGTTGTGTGTATAGAGAGGTACAGGTATACGGCTGTGTTGGTTGTGTGTATAGAGGGGTATAATGATGTGTTGGTTTTGTGAATAGAGAGGTTCAGGTATACGGCTGTGTTGGTTGTGTGTATAGAGAGGTACAGGTATACGGCTGTGTTGGTTGTGTGTATAGAGGCGTATATTGATGTGTTGTTGTGTGTATAGAGGCGTATATTGATGTGTTGGTTGTGTGTATAGAGAGGTATATTGATGTGTTGGTTGTGTGTATAGAGAGGTACAGGTATACGGCTGTGTTGGTTGTGTGTATAGAGAGGCACAGGTATACGGCTGTGTTGGTTGTGTGTATAGAGTTGAGTTGAGTTGAGTTGGGCTTTACGTCACATCGGCATTATTCCAGCCATATAGTGACGAGAACAAGTCTGCATTAATATACATTGTAAGTACAAAGTGGTTTCGTTTCAAAGACATACATTCATTACGTTGTCATTTTAGAACAGAGAATGTCATAGCACTAGATTGAAAAGCAGACACATTCGTTATTGACATTACACAGTTACATTTTATGATATAGATCGACTTCCCTCGGGTAGTTTAGTATCAGATGAGCGCTCACGCTGGAGAACAGATCTTTCAGACTGGTTGCGTGATAATGCGAGTCCCTTGCAGATGTAAAATCCACACATTCAAGCAGAATATGCTTGACGGTGAGAGCCTCCTCGCAGGAGAGACATATGGGGGGTCCATCCCCATCTGTTTTTAGCAGAAAGTCATGTGTAAACCGACTATGGCCAATACGACATCGTCGTAAAATTACTTCATCACGTCTTGACTGGCAACCCAAGCAGGTATAACCGACTGTTGGCTTCAATTCATGGAGTTTGTTTCTTCCTACTTGGGTGTCCCACCTTTTTTGCATCAAGTCCCGAGTATAGCTTTTGATAGTGGGTTTGAAATCACTGTACGGGATTAGCAGTGGAGATAGGGGCTTTTCAAGAGCTGCTTTTGCTGCAGCATCGGCCTTAGTGTTACCTGCTATGCCGACGTGACCCGGCAACCAGCAGAGGATGATGTCATATTGGCTAGTAGAAAGGTCGTTGTACAGTTCTAATATGTCCAGGATGATTGGGTGACTTGAAGTCACGTTTAGAAGTGCTTGAAGGCAGGATAATGAATCTGTAAATACGATGAAGTTTTGGACTGATTTTGCTGTTGAATGTAGGTCAGAGCTGAGAAGATAGCTTTGGCTTCAGCGGTGAAAATGGAACTGTTGTCGGGGATCCTAGAGGAGACAGTCTTGGCTCCAATGACTGTAGCGCTGGCAACTTGGCCATCGTCCTTGGATCCGTCTGTGAAGATGGATCTGTGAGTGTTATACTTCGAACGTAACTGGTTGTATTCCTGTTGGAACACCAAGGGATTTGTATCAGACTTTTTGAGTTTGGTGAGGGTAAGATCGACCTGTGGTTTCATCATTTGCCATGGTGGTGAGGACAGAAGTCGGTAAGGCGCAATGATGTTGAGATCAATTTTAGCTGCAGATATGTGTGGTTTGATCCTTATTCCAAGTGGTGGAACCAGGCTTGGCAGTTTAGGAAATAAGTTTTCATAGAGCGGGTTGAAAACACAGTTGTATGCTGGATTGGACTCATTTGAACGTAATTTAGTGATATACTGCAGTGAGAGTTTAATGCGGCGTTGTTCAAGGGAAGGTTCATTGGCCTCCGCATATAGACTGTCTACCGGAGAGGTCCTAAAAGCTCCCAGGCAGAGCCTTAGTCCTTGGTGGTGGATAGAGTCTAATTTTTCTAAATTGCTTTTGCAGGCTCCACCGTAGACAATGGAGCCATAATCCAGTTTACTGCGGACTAATGATCTGTACAGGTGAAGGAGGGTGGTCTGATCCCCTCCCCACTCTGTATTTGAAACTACTTTTAGCAAGTCTAAAGCCTTCAGGCACTTTGTTTTCACATATTTTATGTGTGGTAAGAATGTCAGGTGGCGGTCGAATATGAGTCCAAGGAATTTGGCCTCTTCTACTACTTTGATGGGAGTACCATCTAAAGTTAGGTCTGGATCCTTGTGTGGTTTGTATTTACGACAAAAGTGAATACAATTCGTTTTGGATTTTGAAAACCTAAAACCATTTTCATTGGCCCATTTTTGGATTTTGTTAAGGCAGAGTTGTAGCTGCCTTTCTATTGCGTGCATGTTCTTACCACGACATGAAATATTGAAGTCATCGACGAAAAGGGACCCATCAACGCAACTGTTCAGAACGTTCGTGAGGCTGTTAATTTTGATGCTAAAAAGTGTGACAGACAGGATGCTGCCTTGGGGGACGCCCTGATCTTGGTGGAAGTAGTCAGACAGTGTGGAACCCACCCGAACTTGGAATTGTCTGTTATTTAGAAACCGAGATATGAATTGAGGTAGTCTACCCCTCAATCCAAACTCGTGTAAATCTTTTAGGATACCATGTTTCCATGTTGTATCATATGCTTTTCTAAGTCGAAAAAAGATAGATACTGCATGTTGTTTGTTGACAATGGAGTTTTTGATGAATGCTTCCAGACGCACCAGATGGTCAATGGTACTTCGGTTTTTTCGGAAACCACATTGGAGGTCACTGAGGAGGTTATTGGTCTCCAAGTACCAGGTTAATCGATTGTTGACCATGCGCTCCATGGTTTTGCAAACACAGCTAGTTAGTGATATAGGACGGTAGTTTGAGGGATCAGTATGGTCGCGACCTGGTTTTGGTATAGGGATGATGATGGCATTGTGCCACGAAGGGGGGAAGTCTCCGGATGTCCAGATGTCATCAAATATATTTAGGAGTGTTTCCAAGCCTATGTCAGGGAGGTGTTTCAGAAGCTGATAATGGATTTCATCAGCTCCTGCCGCAGTGTCGTGAGCCTGTCCTAGGGCAGTACGTAATTCATGGAGGGAAAACGTTTCGTTGTAATCCTCCCATTATCAGAGTTAAAATTGACTGGTTTCTTTTCTTGTTGGGTTTGATATTTCTGGAACTGAGGGTTATAATTTGATGAGGAGGAGTGGTTTGCCAAAGTTTCGCCAAGTTTGTTTGCAATTTCAGATTTATTTGTTAGAAGGAGTCGCCATCTTTCAGGTGGTGAACTCCTGATTTTGACCCTTTGCCCTTGATCTTTGAATCATGTTCCACACCTTGGACATGGGTGTGCGGGAGTTGATTTTGACACATATTTCCTCCATGAGCGGCGTTTAGTTTGTTTGATGGTACGTTTTGCTCTGGCATTTGTCATTTTAACAGCATTCAGGTTATGCACTGTCGGATGTTGTCGGAAATATTTTTTCCGCCTTCTTCCTATTTTTCCTAGCTTGTTTGCAGTTTGTATCAAACCATGGTTTACGTATGTGCGGGTTTGCAGAGGACTTAGGAATACTTTTGTCTCCGATGGCATTTAGGACGTCTGAAAATAGTTCCATGGGGTCAGGAACATTCCTGAAGTTGTCCGGCTTAAGTTTTTCTGAACATAGGGTTTGGAATAAAGGCCAGTTGGCCTTAGTAAAATTCCATCTTGTTGATGGTGGTTCATCCGTGGGGTTGATAGGAGTAAGAATTGTTGGGAAGTGGTCGCTTCCGCAAAGGTCGTCATGGACCGACCATTCGAACTCATTTAAAAGATTAGAATCTGTAAGTGATAGATCGAGAGCAGAGTATGATCCAGTGGCAGGATGGAGGTAGGTGTTTGATCCATCGTTGAAGATGCATACATCATTATTGGAGAGAAACTCTTCAAGGATCTTTCCCTTACTATTTGTATCATTACTCCCCCATAGGGGGGTTATGGCCGTTGAAGTCGCCCATGATTATGCAGGGCTTTGGGAGTTGATCGTATAAGTTCTGAAGATCTGATAGGCGGACAGTTGAGGTGGGAGGGAGATAGAGGGAACATAGTGTAAACCCTATGTTCAGAGTTATGCGGACAGCAACAGTTTGTAGGTTGGTGTTAAGTGGGACAGGGCTATGGAGGGTGCCCTGCCTCACCAGGATAGAAGTGCCTCCTGTAGCTTTTACACCGGGAGGAGAAAAGGAGTGGTAGGAACTGTACCGACGGATGTCAAATTTATCGGTCCTTTTTAGGTAGGTTTCTTGGAGACAAAACGCAGATGGTTTGAAGTCTTGAATCAATAGCTGTAATTCATTATAATTATTCTTAAGTCCTCTGCAATTCCATTGGATAATGTTTTGTGGATTCATGGTGCTTCCACTGGTGACATGTCACGTGAACGTGAGAAAGCGTTTGATGAACTCCTATTGGTGTCTGGTGGAGATGGAGTTACCTCCATATCCAGAGGGCCAAAGGAGTTATGGACCTCGATGGGGACCTCTGAGGGAGAGGTGGCCTTTGGTTTTGTGTTTGGCGGTTGTTCGAGTTGCTTTAGTCTCTCTAGCCTCTTTTTTCCCTTTTCTGCGCGCAGTTTCTGTCTCTGGTTTTGGCATTTGTTCTGGTTTTGTGATTCAGAAGTTTTGACTTTTGGCGTTGGAGATGGAGTGGCTGAGATAGGCTGAGTTGTGTTGAGTTCAGTTGGCTGGGAAGACGTGACCCATGTCAGGTCGGTCTGACATGAGATGGTTGCAGTAGTGATGGTAGGACGGGAGACAGCAGCAGAGTAGGTGATGGTTGAAGGGCTGCAGTTAGACTTGCAACCCTCTTCTTTGCTTCGTGAAAGGAGATATTTTCTTTGTGTTTTATCTTCAGTATCTCGGATTCGCGTTTCCATACTGGGCAGAACTTGGAAGAGGCCATATGGTTACCACCGAAGTTTGTGCACTTCACTTCCTTAGTACAGTCGTTGCCCTCATGCTTGTCACCACAGCGGTAACAGACAGCAGAGGAACGACAGGACTTGGATCCATGTCCAAACTTTTGGCAGTTGTAGCACCGGAGTGGATTGGGGACATACACCTCCACATCAATGCTACAATAACCAGCTCTAATCGAGTCAGGAATGTTTGCTCGCGCGAACGTGAAGAGATAGGTGTTCGTTGGTTGAACAACACCATCCTTTTTGAAGGTAAATCGTTTGACGGCTGTGACGGATTGCTGAGAGAGTTCCTTGACAATTTGTTCTTCAGTCATGTCAGACAGGCATCGAGCTCTGTCCCGTACAATGCCTCTACACGAATTAAGGGTTTTGTGTGCTGAGACAGCGACCTTGATATTTACAAATTCTTGTATTTTGAGAAGATTTACAGATTGGTGTTTCCGGGTACATTCTATCAGGAGAGAGCCAGATCGGAGCTTTGTGACATTGGCAACCTCTCCGCAGATACCAGCGATACCTTTGGAGATTGCAAAAGGGTTCAATTGCAAAGGTTGCTTGTCACAAGCCTCAATAATCAGGAAGCGTGGCCAGTAGTCAGGTCGGGGGGGCGTACTCTCGTCAGACGAGGAATTGTCGGTATCCATATGTCTTCGTTTTGAACCGGGGTATTGGGAAGCCATGTTGTGGGTAATGTGGTTCGGCATCCCCTCTCCCCACCCACCGTGGAGTGTCAACAAGGACGATCTTATATTGCAGCGGGTCTCCGAGCTGCAAAACAGGGATAAGGGGATGTTATACTCCAGCGAATTTGACATGAAATGCTGTAGCTGCCTACCAGATTAAAGGTCAGGATGGTTCTGTCCATGACAATCAATTGGAGACGTACAGAAATCGGAGGTCAGCATCACCAGATTGGCCCATGAGCCACCGCCTTCTGTGCATGGGTCTGCGAGGCTAATTTGTTTCGTAGAATAGTGTTAACATTTTGAAAATGGTCCAAAGGGTTATGTAATACCACGTTTTGTATAGACATTCCATGCACAGGGCAAGGCGTGACCAGCCGATTGGTAGAATCGGGCCTATTCTACCACCCGTCTAGGCAAAGTTAGGGTCGAAGTGGTGTGTTGGATTAGTGAACACTATTGCCGGTTCCGTCATCCTCAACCACCAGACTCCCTTCCTCTGCCGACACAGGGATGCAACCCACGGCAAACGGGTTGCCCAATTTGTTCGCCTCTTACGACCAGCAATGGGGTGCTGTGGACCTATTCGACCCCGGGTCCACACAGGGGCGAAGAGCCATTGGCGTTACCCAGCACCCACCACGAGGAGGTTGCTCTTCAAGGGGTGCCGTGTGTATAGAGAGGTACAGGTATACGGCTGTGTTGGTTGTGTGTATAGAGAGGTATATTGATGAGTTGGTTATGTGTATAGAGAGGTATACTGTTGTGTTGGTTGTGTGTATAGAGAGGTACAGGTATACGACTGTGTTGGTTGTGTTTATAGAGAGGAACAGGTATACGGCTGTGTTGGTTGTGTGTATAGAGAGGTATATTGATGTGTTGGTTATGTGTATAGAGAGGTATATTGATGTGTTGGTTGTGTGTATAGAGAGGTACAGGTATACGGCTGTGTTGGTTGTGTGTATAGAGAGGTACGTGTATACGGCTGTGTTGGTTGTGTGTATAGAGAGTTTCAGGTATATTGATGTGTTGGTTGTGTGTATAGAGAGGTATATTGATGTGTTGGTTGTGTGTATAGAGAGGTACAGGTATACGGCTGTGTTGGTTGTGTGTATAGAGGGGTATATTGATGTGTTGGTTTTGTGAATAGAGAGGTTCAGGTATACGGCTGTGTTGATTGTGTGTATAGAGGCGTATATTGATGTGTTGGTTGTGTGTATAGAGAGGTATATTGATGTGTTGGTTGTGTGTATAGAGAAGTTCAGGTATACGGCTGTGTTGGTTGTGTGTATAGAGAGGTACAGGTATACGGCTCTGTTGGTTGTGTGTATAGAGAGGTATACGGCTGCGAGTGTTGTGTGTATAGAGAGGTTCAGGTATACGGCTGTGTTGGTTGTGTGTATAGAGAGGTTCAGGTATACGGTTGTGTTGGTTGTGTGTATAGAGAGGTACAGGTATACGGCTGTGTTGGTTGTGTGTATAGAGACGTATATTGACGTTTTGGTTGTGTGTATAGAGAGGTACAGGTATACGGCTGTGTTGGTTGTGTGTATAGAGAGGTATATTGATGTGTTGGTTATGTGTATAGAGAGGTATATTGTTGTGTTGGTTGTGTGTATAGAGAGGTACAGGTATACGGCTGTGTTGGTTGTGTGTATAGAGAGGTGCAGGTATACGGCTGTGTTGGTTGTGTGTATAGAGAGGTATATTTATGTGTTGGTTATGTGTATAGAGAGGTATATTGATGTGTTGGTTGTGTGTATAGAGAGGTACAGGTATACGGCTGTGTTGGTTGTGTGTATAGAGAGGTACAGGTATACGGCTGTGTTGGTTGTGTGTATAGAGAGGTACATGTATACGGCTGTGTTGGTTGTGTGTATAGAGAGGTACAGGTATACGGCTGTGTTGGTTATTGTGTATAGAGACAATATATTGACGTTTTTGTTATTGTGTATAGAGGTACAGGTATACGGCTGTGTTGGTTATTGTGTATAGAGAGGTATATTGATGTGTTGGTTATGTGTATAGAGAGGTATATTGTTTTGTATTTGGTTGTGTGTATAGAGAGGTACAGGTATACAGCTGTGTTGGTTGTGTGTATAGAGGTGCATTGATGTGTTGGCTGTGTTGCATAGAGGTTACAGGTATGACGTTGGTTGTGTATAGAGAGGTATATTTATGTGTTGGTTATGTGTATAGAGGTATATTGATGTGTTGGTTGTGTGTATAGATAATTACAGGCATACGGCTGTGTTGGTTGTGTGTATAGAGAGGTACAGGTATACGGCTGTGTTGGTTGTGTGTATAGAGAGGTATATTGATGTGTTGGTTATGTGTATAGAGAGGTATATTGTTGTGTTGGTTGTGTGTATAGAGAGGTACAGGTATACGGCTGTGTTGGTTGTTGTATAGAGGCAGGAGATATATTGCTGTGTTGGTTGTGTGTATATAGGGTATTGATTGGTTACACGTATAGAGAGGTACAGGTATACGGCTGTGTTGGTTGTGTGTATAGATATTGTGTTGGTTGTGGGAGGTACAGGTATACGGCTGTGTTGGTTGTGTGTATAGAGAGGTACAGGTATACGGCTGTGTTGGTTATTGTGTATATAGAGGTACAGGTATACGGCATGTGTTGGTTGTGCATAGAGAGGTACAGGTATATGCTGTGTGTTGTGTTGACGTGTGTATAGAGAGGTACTGTAGGTATACGGCTTTGTTGTTGTGTTGAGGTGTATAGAGAGGTAGAGGTATACGGCTGTGTTGGTTGTGTATAGAGAGGTACAGGTGTATACGGCTGTGTTGGTTATGTGTGTATAGAGGTACAGGAGCTGTGTTGGATACGGCTGTGTTGGTTGTGTGTATAGAGAGGTGCAGGTATGCTGCGCATAGAGGTATATTTGTGTTGGTTGTGTGTATAGAGAGGTACAGGTATGCATGTTGGCTGTGCTGGTTGTGTGTATAGAGAGTGTAGTTGTGTGTATAGAGAGGTACAGGTATGCAGCTGTGTTGGTTGTGTGTATATTATTGTATAGCTGTATTGGTTGTGTGTATATACAGTGTATAGAGGTACAGGTATACATTACAGGTATACAGCTGTGTTGGTTGTGTTATGTGTTGGTTGTGTGTATAGAGAGGTATAAGGTATATTGATGTGTTGGGTTATGTGTATAGAGAGGTATATTGTATATTGTGTTGGTTGTGTGTATAGAGAGGTACAGGTATACGGCTGTGTTGGTTGTGTGTATAGAGAGGTGCAGGTATACGGCTGTGTTGGTTGTGTGTATAGAGAGGTACAGGTATACGGCTGTGTTGGTTGTGTGTATAGAGAGGTACAGGTATACGGCTGTGTTGGTTGTGTGTATAGAGAGGTACAGGTATACGGCTGTGTTGGTTGTGTGTATAGAGAGGTACAGGTATACGGCTGTGTTGGTTGTGTGTATAGAGAGGTACAGGTATACGGCTGTGTTGGTTGTGTGTATAGAGAGGTACATGTATGCGGCTGTGTTGGTTGTGTGTATAGAGAGGTACAGGTATATTGTTGTGTTGGTTGTGTGTATAGAGAGGTACAGGTATACGGCTGTGTTGGTTGTGTGTATAGAGAGGTACAGGTATACGGCTGTGTTGGTTGTGTGTATAGAGAGGTACATGTATACGGCTGTGTTGGTTGTGTGTATAGAGAGGTACAGGTATATTGTTGTGTTGGTTGTGTGTATAGAGAGGTATATTGATGTGTTGGTTGTGTGTATAGAGAGGTACAGGTATACGGCTGTGTTGGTTGTGTGTATAGAGAGGTACAGGTATACGGCTGTGTTGGTTGTGTGTATAGAGAGTATTACAGTAGGTACAGGTATATTGTTGTGTTGGTTGTGTGTATAGAGAGGTATATTGATGTGTTGGTTGTGTGTGTATAGAGGAATTGTTGTGTGTATAGAGAGGTACAGTATGGCCGTGTTGGTTGTGTGTATAGAGAGGTACATGGTATACGGCTGTGTTGGTTGTGTGTATAGAGAGGTACGGGTATACGGCTGTGTTGGTTGTGTGTATAGAGAGGTACAGGTATACGGCTGTGTTGGTTGTGTGTATAGAGAGGTACAGGTATATTGTTGTGTTGGTTGTGTGTATAGAGAGGTACAGGTATACGACTGTGCTGGTTGTGTATATAGAGAGGTACAGGTATACGGCTGTGTTGGTTGTGTGTATAAAGAGGTATATTGATGTGTTGGTTGTGTGTATAGAGGTATATTGATGTGTTGGTTGTGTATATAGAGAGGTATATTGATGTGTTGGTTGTGTGTATAGAAAGGTACAGATAAACGGCTGTGTTGGTTGTGTATATAGAGAGGTACAGGTATACGGCTGTGTTGGTTGAGTGTATAAAGAGGTATATTGATGTGTTGGTTGTGTGTATAGAGGTATATTGATGTGTTGGTTGTGTGTATAGAGAGTTATATTTATGTGTTAGTTGTGTGTATAGAGGTATATTGATGTGTTGGTTGTGTGTATAGAGGTATATTGATGTGTTGGTTGTGTATAGAGAGGTATATTGATGTGTTGATTGTGTGTATAGAGAGGTACAGGTATACGGCTGTGTTGGTTATGTGTATAGAGAGGTATATTGATGTGTTGGTTGTGTGTATAGAGAGGTATACGGCTGTGTTGGTTGTGTGTACAAAGACGTGCACTAGTATTTCTGTATTGATACTGTGTATAGAGACGTATATTGTTCTGCTGGTTTTGTGAATAGGGACACATGTTGCTGTTACATCTGCATGCATTTAATTACATGCTCTTCTTGATTTTGTTCTTTGCAGGAAGGAGAGAGGAGTGAAATCACCCAGATGAAGCATGACATATATACAATTTCCAGGAGTATGTTTATCAATCCATATCATGAAGCATGGATACTCAGCACATATATGTACGAATGCAACACTCATCTCCATAAACCTTAAAGAAATGGTTCCCGTTTTTCTTTTGGCGCTCATATGGACTCGGTGTCCCGAGTAATTGAAACACTTGCTATAAACCGGCGTCCATGTTTCAGATTTGTACGTGGACACAACACAAGTTTAACACCACAAGTGAGTGAGTGAGTATGGTTTTACGCCGCTTTTAGCAATATCCCAGCAATATCACGGCGGGGACACCAGAAATGGACTTCACACATTGTACCCATGTGGGGAATCGACACCGGGTCTTCGGTGTGACGAGTGAACGCCTTAACCACTAGGCTACCCCACCGCCCCCTAACACCACAAGGTTTACTTTATATCATGTAATTTGCACGTGGAAACGCAACACGAGAGGAATTATCAGTTGATATAAAAACTCGATCTAAAGGATTATCCGAGAATACGTTTATAAATTAACCACTTTTAATTTGCAAAGTTCGTGAGACCACTTTGAAAAACTCTAAACTATGTTACTCAAGCAATTAAGAAACGTATATTTTTATTTGTGGATATTGCTGGATATCGAACAAGGTAACTGCCTGATATTATTCATATGCCTTTTGTCGGTTGTAATTTACATTATTTGCATTTTGTTGTCGTCTATTTGTTGTAGCATTGAACAGAATCACTCCGCTACATTAGCGTTAACATTGGCACGGTCTTCGATGCGAGACAGACAACACTGTCAAAGTTGTATTCACAAGCCTTTTCGTTATAGGCGTGTATATGCAAAATATGATTCAATTAGAAAATCTGAATGCCTAAATACCACAATCATTTTACAACTATACTTAATTGTTCTATCAAGTTCAAGACGGCTAATAAAAGTAATAATCGGTAAATTAGGCCATGAGGAACAGTTTCAGTTTCTACTAGTCTCCAGGAGATGAAACTTGACTTCAAAATGTTTGAAATTGTTGTCAAAATAAACATGATGGATATATTTTTCAGCCACTGATAAATTAAGGTTTCAGAAAAATGACTACATATTCGAATTTATTCCAAGACGAATCTGTATTTGATCTTTGATCAGAGTGGCGATACGCCCTGATACCATTAAATGCGCTTAGGGCTGGCGCAGCTAACCAGTCAAGAATTATGGGATATCTTCCGGGTACCAACGGGGTAAAAAAACAACAGGAAAAGCAACACGTAGGTAGTCCCTTGAAAATTATTTCAGATCAGTGCCTCTTTAAACTGAACTGACACGGAAATATACGTGATGACGATGATTATGATTTGGGTATTTTACGTGCGCTTTCCGATATGATGCGCATGTCGCACACCGGCCCGCCAGGCCATTTAGTGTTTGACCAATAGATTATGATTATGACCGAAAGATAGGGCAACCTGAAGGGGCGTTGGGGTTTCATAATTATTTTTTGTATGAAGTTTGAAATTTGCCGGAAGTGATAGGGGAAATATACTTTCCTGTTTGTGCATATGTATGCTAAGATGATTTGTATTGCTATATGATACCTTTCATCACAGTGAGTGAGTGAGTTTGGTTTTACGCCGCTTTTAGCAATATTCCAGCAACATCACGGCGGGGAACACCAGAAATAGGCTTCACACATTGTACCCATGTGGGGATTCGAACCCGGGTCTTCGGCGTGACGAGCCAACGTTTTAACCACTAGGCTACCTCACCGCCCCTTCATCACAGTGTATTTGTTAACTAAAGTATCTTATTCAATCATGTTTAGGTGTAGAGGATATAAGAAACCAAGTTTTCCTGTCCGAACCAGATGGCCATGAGGTAAGTACAAGTGTGTGTTCACGTAATGAAAGGTTATGTTAGGTATCTACTATCTTAGAGGCATTCAGTGTTCAACCACTACATTTAGGTAGCCTTCGTTATTTGTTTGTGACTTGAAATTGATATTGTACTATCGTCACACAGCATTACAACAGAAACGTGCGTGTGTGTGTGTGTGTTAATGTTGTTTCGTGTATGTGTGTAATCTTAAATGTTTGCATTCATTTAGGGACCGATCATAACTTATGGCTGGGGTGGTGGTGACGATGATTTTTTTTTTTTGGGGGCACTCATTTTGTTCTGGGGAGGTTGGGGGCATAGATTTTGTACATACGAATATTAACATATTATGGTTAAAAATAATGGTTAGGGGTGGGGGTCATTGATTTTGTACATGGCATGCGGGGGTGGGTGGGGTGGGTGGGGTGGGGTGTTCACTTACTTTGTACATACATTTTAGGTGGGTCATTCACATTGTACAAGCTACTCAAAACAAAGCATCATCCCCTACCCCCACCATAAATTATGAACGGTCCCTGAATAATGCAGCCGAAACATGGACTTTTCTACAAATGAAGACCTTGTCCAGTCTGAGGAAGGGTGGCTGTAACATATCATCTACACAGGATCCTAGTACAGCAGTTTCCTGATATTTGCCACACCTGCATATGGTAATGATATTTGCCACACCTCCATATGGTAATGATATTTACCACACCTGCATATGGTAATGATATTTGCCACACCTCCATATGGTAATGATATTTGCCACACCTGCATATGGTAATGGTATTTGCCACACCTCCATATGGTAATGATATTTGCCACACCTGCATATGGTAATGATATTTGCCACACCTCCATATGGTAATGATATTTGCCACACCTCCATATGGTAATGATATTTGCCACACCTCCATATGGTAATGATATTTGCCACACCTCCATATGGTAATGATATTTGCCACACCTCCATATGTTAATGTTGTCATTTCTGTTTCAGCAGTACACAGGTGTTCCCCGCTTTGCGTCCTCGATTGACGTCCATCATGACACAGATATGTACGGAAAGAGGGACCGGCGCGTCTGGAGACCAGCCTTTCCCCAAAAACATGGTATTGTTTGATCTGATCAAAATACATTTAGCATGTTGTAAAATGTGTCTCTATTTAACCTACTGACTCAAGTTGCCCCAGGATTTGGCTTGATCCCAAAATGGTATTTGACCGTTAAGAAAATATCGATACGTACAAGTGTCACCAGTTATGGCGTAGGTAACTATTTATGTTAATCATTTCATTCAATCGGTCCGTCGATCCATACTGTAAAGTGTACACATTCATTGTTGCACATTAAAGGTTTCAGAAAACAGTGATCCCCAAGTTTAGTCAATTTCCTTCCAAAGTAATGCATATTGGAAAACGGATTCATGTGGTAAAGACATGACTGTCATTTAGGCCTGATTTTTTTTTTTCAAAATCAATTCTACACAATTTGGTTGTGATGTCTGTTTAAGTTTTATTTCATCCACACTCGTGTTAATATAGCCGAATGCCCCTTAATGCATTTTTTTCAACAATGAGTGAAAGTGAGTTATTTCTGCAGGAGAAGACAAACCCAAGAAAAAACGCCAGAACATATTCAAGAGACTCCAGAATAGACTACGGAAGTAAACGTCATTCTTTTCTTGAGTGAGGAGATCAGGGGTTGAGGCTTGGCTAAGGACGATGGTTAATTAGGGAGAGATGTCAAAGTTTTCATTCGTTCCAAATCAGGACCGGTATTAGATGTTAACACGGATGATGGGTAAAGTGTGGAAGACACTGGACACACATCCCCGGACTATGAATGGCACTGGACTGAGCGAGACAAGCAGCTAACGGCAGCGATGTATAAATGTCATGTGCCAAAACCCTGACGGGGAAGTAGTTATAGCGCTCACTATTTAACATTAATAGTATTGTTGTACCAAACTGTGATACGTACACATGGGTTTGTGAATCTATGGCTATATTTGTCTGTGATAAATCGTATTTTTATATTGTAGCTTGTCCGTGTTCACTGTTTAATTTCCTGTACGGTAGCTTTATTCTATTTTATCGTTATATCACCTTCCTTCATCTAAAGAAGTTTAAATTAGAGAAGGTGTAGTCAACATGTTCGGTACTTACGTTGCCACAAATGTCACGGAAAGACCTGCAGGATTTGTTCGTTTGAAGACTGCCGCAGTGAACAACAATATATTTATATCACAGCGCCATGTAAATATCGTCATTGGGGCACGTTGGCAGGCACGTGACACTGCTTAGTGATTGAATTGGCAATGCTTATTCACCAAGTGTATAGAAAAATGAGATGCGGATTAATATACCAGCCAAATGTTCAATAAGATCCTCACCTTATATACACTTGGAACTTAATTATCACCCCAAATATATTTCATCATAGTGATGTAGCTATCGAGGATGATGATATGTCAATGATGCCATTGTTTAAAAGCATATTTCAGGGTATGTAAAACAAAGTTTCAGTTTAAAAGGGTTTGCTAAAACGCAACCCACATGCACGTGAAGCATGTTACCCAGTAAAATCATGAAACGCACTACCTCTGCCCGGTCGTTCAAGAATATAAAACTTGTGGATATGCCATCCGTTCCATCCATACGTGTTAACATAACGAGAAGACTTTCATCGGGATGGCAGATAGTGGGTATGCCTTCAGCTAGCGTGTCATTCAAGGCCACTGGGCGTCAGTTTGGTTACTGCCACTCTGTCATCAGTAGAAACTGATGGGTTGTAGCCCATTAGTCATACTCCCATTTCTCATACGGCCACTAGTCATACGGAACGGACCGGATTAATTAAAACAACAAAGGCCATGCTCCCTACCATATAATAGACTCGCCCGCTTTTCTTGTGTGAGATCCAACTGCTTGTCAAACATAAGTTGATACGTCGACTCTGCATACCGATTGTTTTGAATACGTTCTTAGAAAAGCGGGGTAAGAATATCATTCCATTTCCGATTCGAATTAAACTATTATGCCAATTTAAGGAAATACTCCATATGTCGCTGTTAAGGATCGACCATGACCATGGCTTGAAACAGCCCTCGAAGGCCAATACGTCCGAGCATGTCTTATCACAAGGTCAATAAAAAAACGCATATTTAATGACGTATTCTTTAATTCTTTAACTGCCAAAGTAAATGTTTCCAAGTGGTACCTATCAAGGATATAAACCAAGCTAAAGACGCCACAGTAAGAAAACGTGCTGACATCAGTATGTTGTCACGTGATTACAGTCACAGGTAAAGAATGCAATCACACGCAAAACAGGGTTGGTCCTGCAGGATCGTTTAAACATAGCAATATTGTCCTGACGCTGGCGTATTGGCCTGTAACAGCGTATTGGCCTGACACTGCCATATTAACCAGTAATAGCGTATTGGCCCGACGCAGGCGTATTGGCCTGTAATAGCGTATTGGCCTGACACTGCCATATTAACCCGTAATAGCGTATTGGCCTGACACCGCCGTATTGGCCCAGCACAATCTTATTGGTCCAGCAGAGACATATTGTCCCGACATCGCCGTATTGGCCCGTAACAGCGTATTGGCCTGAAACTGCCGTGTTTGCCCGTAACAGCGTATTGGGCTGCCACTGCCGAATTGGCCCGCAACAGCCGTATTGACTCGACGCTGCCGTATTGGCCTGTAACAGCGTATTGGCCTGACACTACCGTATTGACCCGTAACAGCGTATTGGGCTGACACTGCCGTATTGGCCCAACACAACCTTATAGGTCCAGCAGAGACATATTGTCCCGACACTGACGTATTGGCCCGTAACAGCCGTATTGTCCCGACGCTGCCGTGTTTGCCCGTAACAGCCTTATTGGCCCGACACTGCCGTACTGACCTGGGTTCTTCCATACGATGCAGGCCAAGTTAAGCGTATTACGGACACCCAATTAATAACATGTTAAATTCCACCAGGTATTACTCCCCTGTGGTTAAAGAGGGGTTTAACTAATTTATTTCCGTAATCATAAATGTTTTGGTCCTGAAAGTACTACATTATACAGGTGTGTACCAGCCTGTACAGACGCTCGAGGTTTGGTATTCCTTAACATATGAATTACCACACAGCTGTTGCAGGATATACGTAATACGCACAATGTTCAAAGTCTAGTGGGTCACAGTTGAGTGTGACCGTTACTCCGACCTTGAGGGTCGTCCTATAGTTGCCCTGTGTTGGGTTCTGCGTCAGTCAATTTGTTGCACGCGATTACCTGCAGGTTTGTACGACAACAGCTACAAACGGGGTATATTCATATACAATGAAATCTTAACGTCTCAATGATAGAGTCAGGAGACGGTCACATTGAAAAAAACGCTACATCCGTTTGTCGTTGTGGTGCCGAGCCAGTCTCGAACTCCACTGTGATATATGTAAATCTTATGTCAATATGTCAACATGGACTATGGTCGGCGACAGTTGAGGGCTCTTACTAAGTTATAGCTAACATAGCAGAGGTATAATAGTTCACCAGGTAAACTTCATCAGGTATAAGAGTTCACCAGGTAAAGTTCATCAGGTATAAGAGTTCATCAAGTATATGTATTCACCAGGTATATATGTTCACCAGGTATATATGTTCACTAGGTATAAGTGTTCACCAGGTATAAGTGTTCACTAGGTATAAGAGTTCACCAGGTATAAGAGTTTACCCTAACCTCAACACATAGGTACATGACCACCCCAACTTGAATTGGTTGGTTTATTTAATACAATAACATTTATATCATAATGATAAACGAATAGTAATAAATTAATCAACAAACAATTCGTACCCAGCAGAAACCTGACATAAGGTATGCGAGTAGATCACCATGCTCCGCGGATAGTCAGGACTGGGTATTCGTTTTAACTGACGTATTCTAGTTATGAGACACTGTCGACAGGTGACATACCCACTGTGGGTATCTTGTCCACCGGTGGTACCCGTCATAAAATCGTGCAAATGGCCAATTGCTGACTTGAACAACACCCAAAAAGAAATGTGAAAATGATACACAAGTCAACATTGGGAATTACATCAGTTGTCTGTCTTTGATCCGGCAAAATGCCCTCATCGTGTCCACCACGAAACATTTTGAAACATATGAGGCGGTCTAACTGGTCTCCTACTTGTCTGGTTTAGATTTGGCTATTTAACCTTTTTAAACATATCCGATCATCGGTGTAACAGCTCGGTTAAAGCTGAAGTTAAACGTCTAAGTCATATCCCCTTGTTTTGATTTATCGAGCCTGAGCCGAGTTCCTATTTGTCTATATAAATACAGAGATCAGGAAGCAGCACTATAGAGTGCCCATGGAGACACAATTCACAGAGATGTTCTCAGCGAGGACGTCCAGCATTTCACATGCTGTTTTCTCATAAAACTTCAGATGTCAGTTAACTTATACAGATGTTGCAACTTGCATAAACACATAGACCATACCATATGCAGTCATGGTGTTCATCGTAAGAGGGGAAATAACAAATAACACAGTAACCCTTGTTTATATATTCCAGTTAAAATACATTCACAAAGTTTATTGTTTATTATGAGAACAATATACATAGTGCCGATGACAGTTCAGATATAGTTTTGGGACAACCTCCTGTTGAATAGTTTTCGTACTGTCTCTAGATGACGACAACGCGCACCCTGGAGTGGTTCCGCCGCTCCGCACCTCATATGAGTTGCGTTAGTCTTTCAGTCGGAATCCTAGTTCTCTTCTGTACGTGTACGTGTACAGTGACGGTCGTGGGTGGACTGTTCTAACCTGTATCGACAAAGTGATTGATAGTTTTATAAAAATGATCAACATTTCTTTTGCGCAAAAATAATATGCCTATATACCAAATGTAAGCTTTTCCCAGAAAATGCTTTTAATTCAAGTGTTTGTACATGTTCAGTAAATGTGCTATCGACAGTATCGTCTCACATTGGATTGTTTAGCCCACACGGGATTGTCAGGAGTGTTGGTGAGTGTGGCATTGGACTCGCACTTGCTCTGAAATGCTAACTGTGTGAGTTGGTGGAGCTACCGGTAGGGTACGACATGACTACCTTTAAAGCTACTAAATACTCGTGTCACCTCTAACATTCGCTTGTCAGTTCCTATTATTTCATCACATTTTTCCTTTACGCCCAATAAAATCTATTTCGACAGATAATCAAGACTGAGTATTCTTTGACGTTGACGGTTCGAAGTTTCATCAAAGTTTGAGAATCGTGCAGTACCACATCACAAACATGCCTATCTATAGACAACACTGAGTGTCATGCTTACCTGCTACAACGAGACTGACTGTTTTCGTCATCATTGGGTGGGTGTTGACAACACATGTGTAAGTACCCTGGTCTGACTGCCTGACCCAGTCTATACGAAGATCCCACCGTGAGGCCTGAGACTGGTGTATACTGAGACGGGAGCCTTTGACGAGGACTTTACTGTCGAACGTCAACCAGGTAGATGACGGGTCCCTCCACACAACCTGAAGCGTGGAACATGTGTATTACATGAACAGATTGTTTAGTCAAGCAGGTAGATGACGGGTCCCTCCACACAACCTGAAGCATGGAACATGTATATTACATGAACAGATTGTTTAGTCAAGCAGGTAGATGACGGGTCCCTCCACACAACCTGAAGCGTGGAACATGTGTATTACATGAACAGATTGTTTAGTCAAGCAGGTTGATGACGGGTCCCTCCACACAACCTGAAGCGTGGAACATGTGTATTACATGAACAGATTGTTTAGTCAAGCAGGTAGATGACGGGTCCCTCCACACAACCTGAAGCGTGGAACATGTGTATTACATGAACAGATTGTTTAGTCAAGCAGGTAGATGACGGGTCCCTCCACACAACCTAAAGCGTGGAACATGTGTATTACATGAACAGATTGTTTAGTCAAGCAGGTAGATGACGGGTCCCTCCACACAACCTGAAGCGTGAAACATGTGTATTACATGAACAGATTGTTTAGTCAAGCAGGTAGATGACGGGTCCCTCCACACAACCTGAAGCGTGGAACATGTGTATTACATGAACAGATTGTTTAGTCAAGCAGGTAGATGACGGGTCCCTCCACACAACCTGAAGCGTGGAACATGTGTATTACATGAACAGATTGTTTAGTCAAGCAGGTAGATGACGGGTCCCTCCACACAACCTGAAGCGTGAAACATGTGTATTACATGAACAGGTTGTTTAGTCAAGCAGGTAGATGACGGGTCCCTCCACACAACCTAAAGCGTGGAACATGTGTATTACATGAACAGATTGTTTAGTCAAGCAGGTAGATGACGGGTCCCTCCACACAACCTGAAGCGTGGAACATGTGTATTACATGAACAGATTATTTAGTCAAGCAGGTAGATGACGGGTCCCTCCACACAACCTAAAGCGTGGAACATGTGTATTACATGAACAGATTGTTTAGTCAAGCAGGTAGATGACGGGTCCCTCCACACAACCTAAAGCGTGGAACATGTGTATTACATGAACAGATTGTTTAGTCAAGCAGGTAGATGACGGGTCCCTCCACACAACCTGAAGCGTGGAACATGTGTATTACATGAACAGATTGTTTAGTCAAGCAGGTAGATGACGGGTCCCTCCACATAACCTGAAGCGTGGAACATGTGTATTACATGAACAGATTATTTAGTCAAGCAGGTAGATGACGGGTCCCTCCACACAACCTAAAGCGTGGAACATGTGTATTACATGAACAGATTGTTTAGTCAAGCAGGTAGATGACGGGTCCCTCCACACAACCTAAAGCGTGAAACATGTGTATTACATGAACAGGTTGTTTAGTCAAGCAGGTAGATGACGGGTCCCTCCACACAACCTAAAGCGTGGAACATGTGTATTACATGAACAGATTATTTAGTCAAGCAGGTAGATGACGGGTCCCTCCACACAACCTAAAGCGTGGAACATGTGTATTACATGAACAGATTGTTTAGTCAAGCAGGTAGATGACGGGTCCCTCCACACAACCTGAAGCGTGGAACATGTATATTACATGAACAGATTATTTAGTCAAGCAGGTAGATGACGGGTCCCTCCACACAACCTGAAGCGTGGAACATGTGTATTACATGAACAGGCTGTTTAGTCAATGTGTCTGTATAAGTGAAGGGAATGCACGCCTGTTTGGTACTGCGATCTGTGTCCCTGTGTCACAGCTGTAAATACCCGTCTAGACCAGACAAACCAGTGACTGAGATGCTTTCCCCAGCTATCTGCCACTGTCCACTTTCATTCAAGAATAAGCTTTCAAAAGTATTTTGAATAATATTTTCTGAATTCAAAATTTGTTAACGAAACAAAAAAGAGCACTTGATTGTCTGCTCGATGGCCGAGATTCCACATCCCTCTATCCAAAGCCTCATCGGTTGAGATGTGTATCCCCAAGACTAATGCTTAGTCTCTGAATATATAGAATGTTGATAGCAACAAACAAGCCCATTTAAATTGAAAAGGAGCCCCAGGGAGACCAGAGATTCAGAGACTAAGAACATCTGCATTGGGACTACACGTGCTGGGGTCATTACCAATTAGAAGTCACATCATACAACCATCAGGTAACGCTACAAGTGAAAGGCATATTTATTGGCCCTCGTGTTAAGCCCTGTCCATCTCAATGCTGTCATCACCTCATGTGGGCCAGTCAAGCCCCCCTACTGCCTAACATTTTACAGTTTGGAAACTTGCAGCCCACAATGTCACTTGGAGACTAGATGACCAAGGTGCAAGATCTATGAATTCGAACTTATCTCAAAATTCAAAAGTTTCCATTTGTATAATATGCGAAGAGGATATAGATAAACCCCTTTTTTGAAACAAACTGTTCAATGGAAGTGTAAAGACCAGCGTCTGTCTTATGCTTGAAGATGTTCTGGACATTTCTACATACTAGATGATCCTCCCTAGATTTCACCTTGCATGCCTCAATCACATCACTAAGGTAAACAGATTTAATTCCGAGATGCTGTGCCATTTCAATTTGGTTCTTCATGAGTAGGCGACTAACGGTGTCGGATGGTCAGACTCGCTGACTTGGTTGACACATGTCATCATATCCCAATTGCGTAGATTGATGCTCATGCTGTTGATCACTGAATTGTCTGATCCAGACTCGATTATTTACAGACCGCCGCCATACATGGAATATTGCTGAATGCGTGTAAAACCAAACTCACTCACTCTTCATGAGTGCTACGAGTTAGGAGACAACAGTTACTGTTGCTTCATTTGTTTTGTGAAGTTCTGTTTCTGAAACAAATCCTAGCATATGAACAAAGGTGCGATAGTAATGCCTTGATTAAATCGAACAGATTGAACCTGTGCACAAATAGGTCCCTGTCATATGTTGACACTGAGTTTTACTGTTGAGCAATTAGATAAAGTGAGATACTCAAAACACAACAGTTTCACACCATAATTCTATACCAGGAATAAAAAAATCATCCTTGTTTTAATTACTACAATTCACATTAACAATTGGGCTGCTATTTCAGGCAATGAAACAATACTTTTTACAACATAACATTCAACTTCAAGAGGAGCCTTTCCCCGAGATTTTGCTTGATTTGTCTCTTCAAGACCAGAAACTGTACACAAGGTCTCCACTATATCTTCAGGTCACCCAATGTGCTTGTTAATTAAGAGTTGACAGATGGAAGTGTAAAGCAAGATTCCAGACCACTGGTGAGGATGTTGGTCTGGCCAGCCATGGTAGTTAGATATGTTTACTTTGTAACCCGACACCCTAAAGTGAGTTAGTTTTCTTGCAGATGTTAACAGACCCTGAGACTGAGCAAATCTAGCCTCGCTTTATTTAGGGCTTTAGCACTGCAGAGAGGGCTTGGCAGTAGGGGAAATAATGTGGTTCAGGGACTGTGAGACAGACTGTGTATCCCCCTGAAGTCAAAGGTAGACGATGAGTTTGATGGAGTCGTCGTTCAGCCGGTAACTGTCTTCCTGAGTACCCCGTTTTAACCTGTTCGAAGTTGTATAACTTAAACCACAGTATGACTGCCAGTTTCCTGGCCTGTTAAGCGACGTTCTGATTGGTCGGACACCCGTGAAGATCCGGGTTAGAACTGATCTTCAGTAACCCATGCTTGTCGTAAGAGACGACTAACGGGATTGGGTGGTCAGGCCCGTTGACTTGATTGACACATGTCATCGTATCCCAGTTGCGTACATCGATGCTCATGATGTTGATCACTGGATTGTCTGGTCCAGACTCGATTATTTACAGACCGCCGCCATACGCTGAATGTGGCGTAAAACTTAACTCTCTCACTCACTCTGACTGGTCGGAAGAAAGGTCGGTCTGACGTGATCCGTGAGTGCAGGTCCTCATTGTTATCATTGTTATTTGGAAACGAGCACAACGATCTGACTTAAGGGAGACTGACAACGGACTTCGGTATTTGCTTTTGATTTTGGAGATGTAGTTTCTGCTTTTATTCAGGATATGTACACTTCTTTGTTGTTCCACATTAATACATACATGATACACGCCCATAGAAACTATCACGGACACGATGTTGTCCATTAAGTTACCTATTTTTCACGTGATTACATACATTCACTTAAAACCTCCCAATCCACTGTTGCATGCATAATTTACCCGGTAGCTTCCCTTGGACGTCAGGGGGCAGGGCAATGTGGCTACCGTCCCCGCTTCGGCCGTCACAGTCACGGGTGTATCGTCAAGCACAGGCTCAGCAGATGCTGAAAGGTATTAGTCCATTTTTCATGAATGAGACTAGACATAAGTAGGCATTTGTATTTTATTTCTTCATCCTACCTGTGTTAAAAATTAAAATATGTTACAGACGTTAAATTTCCCTCCCTCGTCGACTCTAACGTGCCGAGCAAAGTGTTCAGTATGCTGTTCTATGCTCTAAGTAGTGAGGGGTTTAAGGCGTCTTATAACAGTGCATTATGGAGTGCTGGTTTCCGTAGACTGCAAAACGCTTGGTGAAGCAGGTCGATTATTGACATCTACCACCTGATAAAATTCAGGAGCAGACTCCAACATCTAGGAATCAGAGGATCCTACAAAACAATTAGAGCGACTTTGAAGCCGAAACACTGCAATGCGATTAGCTCTAAAAGTGAGTTTTCAAACTTGCTGCCCTAAAAGTGACGTCACTTTTCAAGAAGAACCGTAGTTTGGACAAATCTTGCTTTCAATGCTTTTATCTGGTGATGGGGGATTCCGGGGTGAGGCACTGAAGGGTGAAGTTAGATGATGGGGGATTCCGGGGTGAGGCACTGAAGGGTGAAGTTAGATGATGGGGGATTCCTGGGTGAGGCACTGAAGGGTGAAGTTAGATGATGGGGGATTCCGGGGTGAGGCACTGAAGGGTGAAGTTAGATGATGGGGATTCGAGGTGGGTGAGGCACTGAAGGGGTGAAGTTAGATGATGGGGGATTCCAGGGGTGAGGCACTGAAGGGTGAAGTTAGATGATGGGGATTCAGGGGTGAGGCACTGAAGGGTGAAGTTAGATGATGGGGGATTCCGGGGTGAGGCACTGAAGGGTGAAGTTAGATGATGGGGGATTCCGGGGTGAGGCACTGAAGGGTGAAGTTAGATGATGGGGGATTCCGGGGTGAGGCACTGAAGGGTGAAGTTAGATGATGGGGGATTCCGGGGTGAGGCACTGAAGGGTGAAGTTAGATGATGGGGGATTCCGAGGTGAGGCACTGAAGGGTGAAGATTAGATGATGGGGATTCCGGGGGTGAGGCACTGAAGGGTGAAGTTAGATGATGGGGCATTCCGGGGTGAGGCACTGAAAAGAGTGAAGTTAGATGATGGGGATTCAGGGGGTGAGGCACTGAAGGGTGAAGTTAGATGATGGGTTTGGATGATGGGGGGGTGAGGCACTGAAGGGTGAAGTTAGATGATGGGGGATTCCGGGGTGAGGCACTGAAAGGTGAAGTTAGATGATGGGGATTCAGGGGTGAGGCACTGAAGAGTGAAGTTAGATGATGGGGATTCGAGGTGAGGCACTGAAGGGTGAAGTTAGATGATGGGGGATTCCGAGGTGAGGCACTGAAGGGTGAAGTTAGATGATGGGGATTCGGGGTGAGGCACTGAAGGGTGAAGTTAGATGATAGGGTGGGATTCCGGGGTGAGGCACCTGAAGAGTGAAGTTAGATGATGGGGATTCCGAGGGTGAGGCACTGAAGGGTGAAGTTAGATGATGGGGGATTCCGAGGTGAGGCACTGAAGGGTGAAGTTAGATGATGGGGGATTCCGAGGTGAGGCACTGAAGGGTGAAGTTAGATGATGGGGGATTCCGGGGTGAGGCACTGAAGGGTGAAGTTAGATGATGGGGATTCAGGGTGAGGCACTGAAGGGTGAAGTTAGATGATGGGGGATTCAGGGTGAGGCACTGAAAGGGTGAAGTTAGATGATGGGGGATTCCGATGGGGAGGTGAGGCACTGAAGGGTGAAGTTAGATGATGGGGGATTCCTGGGGTGAGGCACTGAAGGGGTGGTGAGATGTTAGATGATGGGGGATTCCGAGGTGAGGCACTGAAGGGTGAAGTTAGATGATGGGGATTCCGAGGTGAGGCACTGAAGGGTGAAGTTAGATGTGAAGATTAGATGATGAAGGGGATAGATGATGGGGTGAGGTGAGGCACTGAAGGGTGAAGTTAGATGATGGGGGATTCCGAGGTGAGGCACTGAAGGGTGAAGTTTGATGATGGGGGATTCCGGAGGTGAGGCACTGAAAGGGTGAAGTTTTGATGATGGGGATTCCTGAGGTGAGGCACTGAAGGGTGAAGTTAGATGATGGGGGATTCCGAGGTGAGGCACTGAAGAGTGAAGTTTGATGATGGGGGATTCCGGGGTGAGGCACTGAAGAGTGAAGTTTGATGATGGGGGATTCCGAGGTGAGGCACTGAAGGGTGAAGTTTGATGATGGGGATTCCGAGGGGTGAGGCACTGAAGAGTGAAGTTAGATGATGGGGGATTCCGGGGTGAGGCACTGAAGGGTGAAGTTAGATGATGGGGGATTCCGGGGTGAGGCACTGAAGAGTGAAGTTTGATGATGGGGGATTCCGGGGTGAGGCACTGAAGGGTGAAGTTAGATGATGGGGGATTCCGAGGTGAGGCACTGAAGGGTGAAGTTAGATATTAGAGGTCAAGAATCATCCCTGCCTACACATTATTGATTCACCTCACTGTAATGATAAAGACCGGGACACAGGGTTTGGGAGGCCATCAGTCAACAGTTTGAAGGTGCGAATGATAGTTTGTGTGACCATTTTAAACTTAGAGCTGCCTGAAACAGTCTCCTAATCGCAACATGATAACCATAGCAATACATCAAGGAACGATTCTTGCAATGACTGCAATAACATAAAACGCTCTGTAAGGATAATGCTATATGTTATTTGTCTGGTTTGTTTTAAAAGACGTTATAAAAGAGAACTATCTTAACGTTTTGGCTCATGAGATTTTTTCTGTTGTATCTTCTCCACCAAAAAGCAAAATGCATTTTCCACGGCTCTACGACCACAAGAAAATATGATAGTCCCCTGGTCTTCATTCATTCATCTTCATTCGTCTTTTGAAACAGAGATACCTAGTACAGGATAGTTGTAGTAATTTCTGTAATGCGTGACACAGTTTTCACTGTCTCTGCTATACAAATAACATTCATGAAACATACGATCTAAACATCAGGTAGATTGTTTTACCGCCAGTTCTGATTTTCTAGACAGCAGCTATTTTGCAATGCATCGCTGTGTGATGAAAAAGACACTGACGGACTCCGCTGCGATGATACTCTGTGTGGCCTTTAGAAAATTAAGTCAACTCTGCTCGCCAACAGCGTGGGAATAAGTGCTGACGTTAGCTGTCCATCCGTTTGGAGATGCATTACTTCCGGTGATGAAGTTAAGTTTCCTCTTATTATTATGAGACAATCGGATAATGTACAGCTGACATAGTGTCATCTTTAAAGGTTATAATATAGGGATATGATTTACCGAATATTAAAGCTATGTGTTGTTTTATGTTTGTCTCTTTGTTTGATGAGGACTATTTTTATGGATATACAACTTTTTTATTCTGTATAGGCGACATTTCGACATAGATTCTAATCACTTGCTTGACAACGACATTATAATCTATGTCGAAACGTCGCCTATACAGAATAAAGAAGTTGTATATCCATAAAAATTGTCCTCATCCTCCATCTACCCAACTTCTAGAATGCCAATCAAAGAAATGTCTCTTTGTTTGTTGTTTACCGCCACACTCAGGAATACTTCTGGTATATTCTGGTATGTTCTGGTATATTCCGGTATATTCCATTAGAGGGCCAGATAAACATGTGTATGACATCATGAGTATCGACCTGTGCAATTATGATACGCATCATGATGACATGCATCAACCAACACTGCAAGCCTGACCATCTGATGCCGTTAGTCACCTCTTACGACAACAATCGGTTGCCGGAGTCCAGTTCTAACCCGGATCTTCACAGGTGGTTTTATGTTAAAGATATGCTTGGGTTGTCGGTTTGAGATAATTATATGTGTGACTATCTCTTTGGCAACGAGTGTGTATTGTGTAAAGTTTTACTGCAGCTGGCAATGTTACGTCTGGCATACGCATGTACTAGTATTTGATTTGTATATTCTAACTGGAGTGCTTGACATACAGTTTGATTCCTGAAAATGTGTGAGTTACGTCACCTTAACTTTGTGGAAAATGTTACGACCTGATCATGCAAATATTAAACACGTTTTCATCACCCAATACGTCTTGACATAATAGTTCAGTACCCATCAGACCTACAGGATAAAGTATACCGAGGATTGCAAATATGAGGGCGGAAATTTGGAACGACGTTAATGCAGTAAATCAGTCAAGTTTCAGAGCTGTAACAACTATTGGATGTTTCCATATAACTTTCAGTTGTTGGTTCGTAAACAGAACATTATCGATCGCACTCTGGCTAACCTTCATTTGGCTAGGGAATCTAAGTGCAAACGATGTTTCTTTAGATGGCATAGAGATATATAGAACCTGTTCGTGAAGCCAGGTAAAACATATAGATAGAACTTCTTCATGACGTCAACTTACAGCACGCCCAAAAATCAATATACACTTGACATATTCAGTTAAGGTGCACTGGTGTGCAGCAACAACCATACTGTAAGAAGTACATAACAAATCGTCTTATTACTTCATTGTTCTAAACTGATCGGAACTCACATATTCCAAAACAGCCTTATTACTTCATTGTTCTAAACTGATCGGAACTCACATATTCCAAAACAGCCTTATTACTTCATTGTTCTAAAGTGATCGGAACTCACATATTCCAAAACAATCTTACTACTTCATTGTTCTGAACTGATAGGAACTCACACATTCCAAAACAGCCTTACTACTTCATTGTTCTGAACTGATCGGAACACAACCTTACTACTTCATTGTTCTGAACTGATAGGAACTCACATATTCCAAAACAACCTTATTTCTTCATTGTTCTAAACTGATAGGAACTCACACATTCCAAAACAACCTTATTACTTCATTGTTCTAAACTGATAGGAACTCACATATTCCAAAACAGCCTTAATACTTCATTGTTCTGAACTGATAGGAACTCACACATTCCAAAACAGCCTTACTACTTCATTGTTCTAAACTGATAGGAACTCACATATTCCAAAACAACCTTATTACTTCATTGTTCTAAACTGATCGGAACTCACATATTCCAAAACAACCTTATTACTTCATTGCTGTAAACTGATCGGAACTCACACATTCCAAAACAACCTTATTACTTCATTGTTCTGAACTGATAGGAACTCACATATTCCAAACAACCTTATTACTTCATTGTTCTAAACTGATCGGAACTCACATATTCCAAAACAACCTTATTACTTCATTGTTCTAAACTGATAGGAACTCACATATTCCAAAACAACCTTATTACTTCATTGTTCTAAACTGATAGGAACTCACATATTCCAAAACAACCTTACTACTTCATTGTTCTAAACTGATAGGAACTAACACATTCCAAAACAACCTTATTACTTCATTGTTCTGAACTGATCGGAACTCACATATTCCAAAACAACCTTATTACTTCATTGTTCTGAACTGATCGGAACTCACATATTTCAAAACAACCTTATTACTTCATTGTTCTAAACTGATCGGAACTCACATATTCCAAAACAACCTTATTACTTCATTGTTCTAAACTGATCGGAACTCACATATTCCAAAACAACCTTATTACTTCATTGTTCTAAACTGATCGGAACTCACACATTCCAAAACAGCCTTACTACTTCATTACACACATTCAACAGCAAATGCAATGTTATTTTTTATGATTAACAGAAATAATAGCCAGTGAAAACATTTCTCACGCTTTCTATTAACATTGTATATTTTTCTCTCTCGGAAAATAAATAGATCCAGGTAAATTTATATTCGCCAAGAAATATCAGTTTTGTTTCAGTTTACTTGCCCCAGAACAGCCTTCAACGACAGACATGGGGTATCTATTTTCTGTCAGACAACAGAAAGGAGAGCTATCCGGTAATGGCAGCATGCACGAATTCTGTCTGCGCTATCTTGCTTAACCGTGAAATAGTCTGTTTAAACAACACGCAATACGTACCATATCCAAAGTTCATCATGGCCAAGACCAGAACCACACACAGGAGAGTCGCCATGCTTTACCGGACCGTCCTCCACAAGCACTGGAGAGCGACACGGTCACTTATAGCTAGGTGATCCTGGTTTCCGGCGAGGGTTGACAACACCGGGCGTCACTTACCGTGTAGATTACCGGTCACTTGGGAACCTGACATTTCCAAATGTCATCGCTTCAAAAAATACACGAATATTGAAGAGAGCAGGTCAAGGAATTAGCATATCAGAGTGTAGTTTGTATCACACACTGAACAAGGCACACCTGCATTGGGGCCGTCCATCATAACGATTTCCTTCGTTATAGAATTGTGAGTGAGTTGGGTTTTACGCCGCTTTTAGTAATATTCCAGCAACATCACGGCGGGGGACACCAGAAATGGGCTTCACACATTGTACCCATATGGGGAATAGAACCCAGGTCTTCGGCGTGACGAGCGAACGCTTTAACCACTAGGCTGAGTGAATGAGTGAGTGAGGACCAGCACGAACAAACCATGGTATTAAACACAAGGACGTAAAGAGCCAAGACACTGAACAGGGCCATACTGCTTCCCTGGAGTACCTTATCATACAGAGACAACAGATCTATAGATAAATGAATTTACTTTTACGCCGCTTTAAGCAATATTCCAGGGATATCACGGCGGGGGACACCAGAAATGGGCTTCAAACATTGTATCCATGTGGGGAATCGACCTGGGGTTTCGATGTGACGAGCGAACGCTTTAACCACCGCCCACCTATAGATTAAAACACGGGAGCTACTGCAGTGAGCAGAAGCCCTCAGTACCGAAGGACAATGCATCAACTGATATTCAGTTCCATTCAAAATCGAAAAATGGATATGATACTCAGCAAAACATATCCTCAAAAACAAGATAAACTGATTATTTACACCTGTTGAGCCAGTTAAGCATGATTAGTATATTGCCTACATGTATTTACAGGTCGATCAATATTCAATACTGACAAGAGTACATTTTGATACATAGTATATAAATACCATAGTATATAGTGATTGTAATAATGTCTGACTCTCTTAATCTGACAGGCACATAACTTATGAGGAATGAAGGTAAACAAACATTCATCCTGAAGAGACAAATATTTGTAAGTAGCAGAATTTGGTATTCAATGTTTGAAATTTAATTCAAGTTTTGTTAACATTTCCAATGCCGTAGGGGTCCATCTCCACTTTTGTTCACACATGCACACTTGAGAAAACAGGTTTTCTGTCGTGAACTTGCCTGCCTATCATAAGCCAAAACTGATTTCAGGTTTTTGGCAATGGCGTCAAGACATTTAGCAGAATGAATTATAAAACAACAACTCCATTACATCTCAGCTAATCACCTGAGACTTCTGGCATGGGGCAGTCCCCAGCAGCTAATGCTTGTCTAGTGGCAACCAAGTGGATGGGCGTTCAGACTGTACCCAAACCTCATGGTAAACTGGGCTTCACTCTCCCCAAACCTCACGGTAAACTGGGATTCACTGTACCCAAACCTCATGGTAAAATGGGCTACAATCTACCCAAACCTCATGGTAAACTGGGCTTCACTCTACCCAAACCTCATGGTAAACTGGGCTTCACATTACCCAAACCTCATGGTAAAGTGGGCTTCACTGTACCCAAACCTCACGGTAAACTGGGCTTTACTGTACCCAAACCTCACGGTAAACTGGGCTTCACTGTACCCAAACCTCATGGTAAACTGGGCTTCACACTACCCAAACCTCAGGGTAAACTGGGCTTCACGCTACCCAAACCTCATGGTAAAGTGGGCTTCACTCTACCCAAACCTCAGGGTAAACTGGGCTTCACTGTCCCCAAACCTCATGGTAAACTGGGCTTCACGCTACCCAAACCTCATGGTAAACTGGGCTCCACTCTACCCAAACCTCAGGGTAAACTGGGCTTCACACTACCCAAACCTCATGGTAAACTGGACTTCACTGTACCCAAACCTCATGGTAAACTGGGCTTCACTCTACCCAAACCTCATCGTAAATTGGGCTTCACTCTACCAAAACCTCGTGGTAAACGGGGCTTAACTGTCCCCAAACCTCATGGTAAACCTGGCTTCACTCTACCCAAACCTCATGGTAAACGGGGCTTCACTTTCCCCAAACCTCATGGTAAACTGGGCTTCACTGTCCCCAAACCTCGTGGTAAACTGGGCTTCACTCTACCCAAACCTCATGGTAAACTGGGCTTCACTCTACCAAAACCTCGTGGTAAACGGGGCTTAACTGTCCCCAAACCTCACGGTAAACTGGGCTTCACTCTACTCAAACCTCAGGGTAAACTAGGCTTCACTGTCCCCAAACCTCATTGTAAACTGGGCTTCATGCTACCCAAACCTCAGGGTAAATGGGGCTTCACTCTACCCAAACCTCATGGTAAAGTGGGCTTCACTCTACCCAAACCTCATGGTAAACTGGGCTTCACTCTACCTAAACCTCATGGTAAACTGGGATTCACTCTACCCAAACCTCATCGTAAACTTGGCTTCACTGTCCCCAATCCTCATGGTAAACTGGGCTTCATTCTACCCAAACCTCGTGGTAAACTTGGCTTCACGTAACCCAAACCTCATGGTAAGCTGGGCTTCACGCTACCCAAACCTCATGGTAAACTTGGCTTCACTCTGGCGAAACCTCATTGTAAACGGGGCGTCGCGCTACCCAAACCTCATGGTAAACTGGGCTTCACTCTACCAAAACCTCGTGGTAAACTGGGCTTAACTGTCCCCAAACCTCACGGTAAACTGGGCTTCACTCTACTCAAACCTCTTGGTAAACTAGGCTTCACTGTCCCCAAACCTCATTGTAAACTGGGCTTCATGCTACCCAAACCTCAGGGTAAATGGGGCTTCACTCTACCCAAACCTCATGGTAAAGTGGGCTTCACTCTACCCAAACCTCATGGTAAACTGGGCTTCACTCTACCTAAACCTCATGGTAAACTGGGCTTTACTCTACCCAAACCTCATGGTAAACTGGGCTTCACTGTCCCCAATCCTCATGGTAAACTGGGCTTCACACTACCCAAACCTCATGGTAAACTGGGCTTCACTCTACCCAAACCTCATGGTAAACTGGGCTTCACTCTACCCAAACCTCAGGGTAAACTGGGCTTCACTCTACCAAAACCTCATGGTAAACTGGGCTTCATTGTGCCCAAACTTCATGGTAAACTGGACTTCACTGTACCCAAACCTCATGGTAAACGTGGCTTCACTCTACCCAAACCTCATGGTAAACTTGGCTTCACTCTGGCGAAACCTCATTGTAAACGGGGCGTCGCGCTACCCAAACCTCATGGTAAACTGGGCTTCACTCTACCAAAACCTCGCGGTAAACTGGGCTTAACTGTCCCCAAACCTCACGGTAAACTGGGCTTCACTCTACTCAAACCTCAGGGTAAATGGGGCTTCACTCTACCCAAACCTCATGGTAAAGTGGGCTTCACTCTACCCAAACCTCATGGTAAACTGGGCTTCACTCTACCTAAACCTCATGGTAAACTGGGATTTCCTCTACCCAAACCTCATGGTAAACTTGGCTTCACTGTCCCCAATCCTCATGGTAAACTGGGCTTCACACTACCCAAACCTCAGGGTAAACTGGGCTTCACTGTCCCCAATCCTCATGGTAAACTGGGCTTCACACTACCCAAACCTCATGGTAAACTGGGCTTCACTCTACCCAAACCTCATGGTAAACTGGGCTTCACTCTACCCAAACCTCAGGGTAAACTGGGCTTCACTCTACCAAAACCTCATGGTAAACTGGGCTTCATTGTGCCCAAACTTCATGGTAAACTGGACTTCACTGTACCCAAACCTCATGGTAAACGTGGCTTCACTCTACCCAAACCTCATGGTAAACTTGGCTTCACTCTGGCAGAAACCCTCATTGTAAACACGGGCGTCGCTGGGCCACTCAAAACCTCATGGTAAACTGGGCTTCACTCTACCAAAACCTCATGCGGTAAACTGGGCTTAACTGTCCCCAAACCTCACGGTAAACTGGGCTTCACTCTACTCAAACCTCAAGGGTAAAATGGGGCTTCACTCTACCCAAACCTCATGGTAAAGTGGGCTTCACTCTACCCAAACCTCATGGTAAACTGGGCTTCACTCTACCTAAACCTCATGGTAAACTGGGTTTCCTCTACCCAAACCTCATGGTAAGCTTGGCTTCACTGTCCCCAATCCCTCATGGTAAGCTGGGCTTCACACTACCCAAACCTCAGGGGTAAACTGGGCTTCACTCTACCCAAACCTCATGGTAAGCTGGGCTTCACTCTACCCAAACCTCAGGGTAAACTGGGCTTCACTGTCCCCAAACCTCATGGTAAACTGGGCTTCACGCTACCCAAACCTCAGGGTGAACTGGGTCGACTCTACCCAAACCTCATGGTAAACTGGGCTTCACACTACCCAAACCTCATGGTAAACTGGGCTTCACTGTACCCAAACCTCATGGTAAACTGGGCTTCACTCTACCCAAACCTCATGGTAAACTGGGCTTCACTCTACCCAAACCTCATGGTAAACTGGGCTTCACTCTACCCAAACCTCATGGTAAACTGGGCTTCACTCTACCCAAACCTCATGGTAAAGCTGGGCTACCCAAACCTCACGGTAAGCTGGGCTTCACTCTACCCAAACCTCATGAGTAAGCTGGGCTTCACTGTCACCAAACCTCGTGGTAAACTGGGCTTCCACTCTACCCAAACCTCATCGTGTAAACTGGGCTTCACTGTACCCAAACCTCACGGTAAAGTGGGCTTCACTGTACCCAAACCTCATGGTAAACTGGGCTTCACTCTACCCAAACCTCATGGTAAACTGGGCTTCACTCTACTCAAACCTCATCTGTAAACTGGGCTTCACTGTACCCAAACCTCACGGTAAACTGGGCTTCACTCTACCTAAACCTCATGGTAAACTGGGATTTCCTCTACCCAAACCTCATGGTAAACTTGGCTTCACTGTCCCCAATCCTCATGGTAAACTGGGCTCACACACTACCCAAACCTCAGGGTAAACTGGGCTTCACTCTACCCAAACCTCATGGTAAACTGGGCTTCACTCTACCCAAACCTCAGGGTAAGCTGGGCTTCACGCTACCCAAACCTCAGGGGTGAACTGGGTCGACTCTACCCAAACCTCATGGTAAACTGGGCTTCACACTACCCAAACCTCATGAGTAAAGCTGGGCTTCACACTACCCAAACCTCATGGTAAACTGGGCTTCACTGTACCCAAACCTCATGGTAAACTGGGCTTCACTCTACCCAAACCTCATGGTAAACTGGGCTTCACTCTACCCAAACCTCATGGTAAACTGGGCTTCACTCTACCCAAACCTCATGGTAAACTGGGCTTCACTCTACCCAAACCTCGTGGTAAACTGGGCTACAATCTACCCAAACCTCACGGTAAACTGGGCTTCACTCTACCCAAACCTCATGGTAAACTGGGCTTCACTGTCACCAAACCTCGTGGTAAACTGGGCTTCACTCTACCCAAACCTCATCGTAAACTGGGCTTCACTGTACCCAAACCTCACGGTAAAGTGGGCTTCACTGTACCCAAACCTCATGGTAAACTGGGCTTCACTCTACCCAAACCTCATGGTAAACTGGGCTTCACTCTACTCAAACCTCATCGTAAACTGGGCTTCACTGTACCCAAACCTCACGGTAAACTGGGCTTCACTCTACCTAAACCTCATGGTAAACTGGGATTTCCTCTACCCAAACCTCATGGTAAACTTGGCTTCACTGTCCCCAATCCTCATGGTAAACTGGGCTTCACACTACCCAAACCTCAGGGTAAACTGGGCTTCACTCTACCCAAACCTCATGGTAAACTGGGCTTCACTCTACCCAAACCTCAGGGTAAACTGGGCTTCACTGTCCCCAAACCTCATGGTAAACTGGGCTTCACGCTACCCAAACCTCAGGGTGAACTGGGTCGACTCTACCCAAACCTCATGGTAAACTGGGCTTCACACTACCCAAACCTCATGGTAAACTGGGCTTCACTGTACCCAAACCTCACGGTAAACTGGGCTTCACTGTACCCAAACCTCATGGTAAACTGGGCTTCACTCTACCCAAACCTCATGGTAAACTGGGCTTCACTCTACCCAAACCTCATGGTAAACTGGGCTTCACTCTACCCAAACCTCATGGTAAACTGGGCTTCACTCTACCCAAACCTCATGGTAAACTGGGCTACAATCTACCCAAACCTCACGGTAAACTGGGCTTCACTCTACCCAAACCTCATGGTAAACTGGGCTTCACTGTCCCCAAACCTCGTGGTAAACTGGGCTTCACTCTACCCAAACCTCATCGTAAACTGGGCTTCACTGTACCCAAACCTCACGGTAAAGTGGGCTTCACTGTGCCAAACCTCATGGTAAACTGGGCTTCACTCTACCCAAAACCTCATGGTAAACTGGGCTTCAATCTACCCAAACCTCACGGTAAACTGGGCTTCACTCTACCCAAACCTCATGGTAAACTGGGCTTCACTGTCACCAAACCTCGTGGTAAACTGGGCTTCACTCTACCCAAACCTCATCGTAAACTGGGCTTCACTGTACCCAAACCTCACGGTAAAGTGGGCTTCACTGTACCCAAACCTCATGGTAAACTGGGCTTCACTCTACCCAAACCCTCATGGTAAACTGGGCTTCACTCTACTCAAACCTCATCGTAAACTGGGCTTCACTGTACCCAAACCTCACGGTAAACTGGGCTTCACTCTACCCTAAACCTCATGGTAAACTGGGTCACTCTCTACCCAAACCTCATGGTAAACTTGGCTTCACTGTCCCCAATCCTCATGGTAAACTGGGCTTCACACTACCAAACCTCAGGGTAAACTGGGCTTCACTCTCCCCAAACCTCATGGTAAACTGGGCTTCACTGTCCCCAAACCTCTCATGGTAAACTAGGCTTCACTGTCCCCAAACCTCGTGGTAAACTGGGCTTCACTGTACCCAAACCTCATGGTAAACTGGGCTTCACTCTACCCAAACCTCATGGTAAACTGGGCTTCACTCTACCCAAACCTCATGGCAAACTGGGCTTCACTCTACCCAAACCTCATGGTAAACTGGGCTTCACTCTCCCCAAACCTCATGGTAAACTGGGCTTCACTGTCCCCAAACCTCATGGTAAACTGGGCTTCACTGTCCCCAAACCTCGTGGTAAACTGGGCTTCACTCTACCCAAACCTCATGGCAAATTGGGCTTCACTCTGCCCAAACCTGCAGGTAAAAGGGGCTTAAGTGTCCCCAAACCTCACGGTAAACTGGGCTTCACTCTACTCAAACCTCATGGTAAACTGGGCTTCACTCTACCCAAACCTCTTGGTAAACTAGGCTTCACTGTCCCCAAACCTCATGGTAAACTGGGCTTCACTCTACTCAAACCTCTTGGTAAACTAGGCTTCACTGTCCCCAAACCTCATTGTAAACTGGGCTTCATGCTACCCAAACCTCAGGGTAAATGGGGCTTCACTCTACCCAAACCTCATGGTAAAGTGGGCTTCACTCTACCCAAACCTCACGGTAAACTGGGCTTCACTGTCCCCAAACCTTATGGTAAAGTGGGCTTCACTCTACCCAAACCTCGTGGTAAACGGGGCTTCACCGTCCCCAAACCTCATCGTAAACTGGGCTTCACTGTCCCCAAACCTCATGGTAAACTGGGCTTCACTCTACCCAAACCTCATCGTAAATTGGGCTTCACTCTACCAAAACCTCGTGGTAAACGGGGCTTAACTGTCCCCAAACCTCACGGTAAACCTGGCTTCACTCTACCCAAACCTCATGGTAAACGGGGCTTCACTGTCCCCAAACCTCATGGTAAACTGGGCTTCACTCTACCCAAACCTCACGGTAAACTGGGCTTCACTCTACTCAAACCTCAGGGTAAACTAGGCTTCACTGTCCCCAAACCTCATTGTAAACTGGGCTTCATGCTACCCAAACCTCAGGGTAAATGGGGCTTCACTCTACCCAAACCTCATGGTAAAGTGGGCTTCACTCTACCCAAACCTCATGGTAAACTGGGCTTCACTCTACCTAAACCTCATGGTAAACTGGGGTTTACTCTACCCAAACCTCATGGTAAACTTGGCTTCACTGTCCCCAATCCTCATGGTAAACTGGGCTTCACTCTACCCAAACCTCACGGTAAACTTGGCTTCACGTAACCCAAACCTCATGGTAAACTGGGCTTCACGCTACCCAAACCTCGTGGTAAACTGGGCTTCACTCTACCCAAACCTCATGGGAAACTGGGCTTCACTCTACCCAAACCTCATGGTAAACTTACCTTCACTGTCCCCAATCCTCGTGGTAAACTGGGCTTCACTCTACCCAAACCTCATGGTAAACTGGGCTTCATTGTGCCCAAACTTCATGGTAAACTGGGCTTCACTGTACCCAAACCTCATGGTAAACGTGGCTTCACTCTACCCAAACCTCATGGTAAACTTGGCTTCACTCTGGCGAAACCTCATTGTAAACGTGGCGTCGCGCTACCCAAACCTCATGGTAAAGTGGGCTTCACTGTACCCAAACCTCATGGTAAACTGGGCTTCACTCTACCCAAACCTCATTGTAAACTGGGCTTCACACTTCCCAAACCTCATTGTAAACTGGGCTTCACTGTACCCAAACCTCACGGTAAACTGGGCTTCACTCTACCGAAACCTCATGGTAAACTGGGCTTCACTGTACCCAAACCTCATGGTAAACGGGGCTTCACGCTACCCAAACCTCATGGTAAACTGGGCTTCACTCTACCCAAACCTCATGATCAATCTGTATGTCGCTATCCTTTAATGAAATGGTCAAATGGGTGTCATAGTAGCCCAATGCCATGGTCAAGTAGGGGTCATCGTAGCCAAATTCCAAGGTCAAATGGGTGTCAAAGTACCAGACATGATGGTAGCAATGTACCTGCTTGTGATTATGTCTCAATGTATACTGATGTGATGGCCATGTGTTTCATTGCATCCATGTCATGGTCAATTACATATCATTCATTGTCCCCCAAACCATGATGGTCAACTACATGGCATTGTACCCTGACCACATGGGTAATTGTATTTCAGTAAATGACATACATTATTGCTTGGATTGTCAATCCCTGGATTGTCTGATACCGATTCAATTATTACACTGAAAAGGATGTGGCCAAATTAACTTTTTCAAACAAAACATACTCCCTCATCACTCTCAATGGTCAAATGTGAATGGTTGGCCCTGCTATGTGAAACAAAAACACTTGCTATAAGATGTAGTGCCATGTGCATTATCTTTTTGAATCTAGAGCAATTATGTTAATAGTTGTAAGGATAAAAAACACACCGTCTTTCAGAATGTTTATTCTCAGTTCCTATATACATTCATACCTCAAAAACAATGAAATCATTTTAAGTTCACACATCTAACACTTCCAACAGGTCTAATGTCACTAGCTTTGTTTTATTCCCGCCTCCTTGGCTAACATGGCCATCTCCACTGAAACAATAGATGCAGCAGAATAAGTAACAGCTTCTATCACATACACAAAGACACAATGTCTGATACTTACATACCATACATACACCCTAAACTACATATAGGAAAAGACACAAGTTTTACACTTCTTGCTGCATTGGCTTGTAACACAATGATCAAATTCAAGGTATGATTGTAGAAGCTTCAAAAACTAAAATATTTTTCAAACAAGAAAGATTTTGCCTAAGTGTTATAATACATCATGAGTGAGTGAGTTTTACACCGCTTTTAGCAATATTCCAGCAATATCACGAAAGGGGTCACCAGAAATGGGCTTCACACAATGTGCCCATGTGGGGAATCGAACCCGGGTATTTGGCGTGACGAGCGAACTAATACATCATGAACTCACCTTTCTCAGCCTGGATTTTCTCCTCCTTGAGTTTGGCTTCCCGGATAACCCTGAGCTTGTCCTCCTGTTCCTGGATCACCACCTCCTTGGCTGTCAATCGATCTGAACACAAAACACGCTCATATACACACTAGATCACCACATCAGACAATCTGAATGCAATACAAACAGTCATATAATTTACAGTGATAAGTACACTGCATAACACATGCAACAGTTATACACAAACTCACTTGCAAAATACATTCTGGATTACATCTTTGTGGCAGTTAGCTGATTTGAACTTGAAACAAGTATTCATATAACTGACTTTAACCATTAGACTCGAAGACACATTACAGGGTGCGATTTAGATTGTCATAGTGCATAAGTTCATAAGCAAAGTGTTATCACTTGCTTCAAATTTACACTATGTATACAAGATTTTAACCAGTTGAAATAAGGTTAAGTTCATTTTGCATTAATGTTTACCACAAATTATCAGTCTTTGCTATATGTACCTTATGTACAGATTGCCAAACTTAGCTGTCATCAGCTACACAAATGCCTCATAGCAATCAATTTGCATACACACAAATTCCTGAAAGAAAACCAGAAAATGACAGCCAATCAAATCCCTTGGTCTGCTTTCAAGGCAACAAAAATATGCTGATTATGTAGATTATATAGTTCCAAATACACAAGAAGCTAATTACAGTTTATTTACATGAACAGAATTACAATGTCTTACACACAGCTGGGGTGGCCACAGAGAGTCAGTGCAACCATCTGAGCTGAGGGTTAGAGCTAACCTGTGCTGGGGAGTCTAAACTACTGCCTAACATTTTCATTTTCAAACTATTTATTTGAAATTGAAACAATGAAAAGATTATGATTCACTGACGATACAAAATGGGGTGTGCCTACAATAAATGAAATGACCAGACAGACGGGAGTATTTAATCCTGCTAATCCTAAATGAACTGGCACTAATCTTGTTGACACATTTACTGTTGAAGATTATGGTACTACAATAGACACTACTTGCACAGGGCTAAATCGTAATGAGCCCAAACTGAAGTGTTAGCTTAATGTTAATTGTATTTTAGTATAGGTGATGACAGGTATACTTCATAATATAGATAAGGCAATTTCTTAAACTATGAAGACATAACCTTGGTGTGTCCGAGAGATGAGTTTTTGATACCTTAGGCTTGGATTTATCTAGAAACATCTTTTAAACTTTTAAACTATGTAGCTGAACTTATACCTTTTTGAATAGGATGCCTGTGAGAGATGGGTATATATTACTATAGACTGGATTCTTTATCTAAGCTATTACTTATCATGGTGAAACCAATATTTTACAGTTATATATTCCTAATATTTGAATCCTACTATGTCACATGGTGTAGTAATGACTGATAGTGATAGTAAAATTTTGAGGGAAACTGCATCCAGTAGTCTAATCAGCTGAAAAAACACTCTATAAAACACTGAAATTGAAAAAGGGAAAAAGGACACTGAAAGACATGTTTGACATAGTAAGGGGACATTTTGTGGTCACAGAGAGATATAATGAATCAAAACCAAATTAAATTGTCACTAATGTCAGTACTTACTGAGTCTTGAGCTGCCATATATGACGCCTGTTATCAGTGCAGCATATCTGCCAAACTGAAAATATCAAAGGGAAATTTATAATTTTTTCAGGTTTATGCTCAACTCAAGGCTACTCTGGAATACTGCAAGACATACAGCATTTGGTATGACAGTTCACTAATATTTGAAAAATGTAAAAAAGTGTGTACTCTTATTTTCCTCATGATCCACGACAGGTAAAGTCCTGCAGTGGTCTTATAAGAGGACCTTCTAGGTGTAAATGTGCTTTTTATATTGCCGGCAATGCACAGAAGCCGAGGGCAAGTATCTTATGCCATATCATTTGCACATAGGCTATCACGACCGAGTTGAAAAAATACATACTACAGGTCAAAATGACATTCTTCTTCTCAATAACTTATTTATAATGTAATACGACAAAGTAAAATGCACTAGCAACACTAACTCGAATCAATGGGGAGATACTTTTCGGAGCTCCTAAGGTCGCCATGTTGAGAGCAGCAAGGACGGGTGATACGAAAAGTTGTCACGGACAATTGATCTGGAAACTGCTATCAGTTGCATATGCGACGTGATATCGCACGGTAGTGTCGAGCCGTGCGTCCTATTGACTATTTCTGAGTTTTGTTTTGTGTTGTTAATAAGGCTTACCAGACTCAGTGATGTATGATATGTCTTATTCAGAACGATATACATACGAGTATAATAATCGCGTGGATTCTGAAGCAGAAAAGCGGATCGACATCATTGCAGCAGAAATGGATGGAGTATATGCAGTGTTTGATACGGCTGCTGGTGTATTATCACGCCCAGATCTAACTTTGTACAGTCAACCGGGTGTTTGGTAAGTCTTCACCAGAATACATCATGACGTATCATCTATGTTTTACTTTTGCAACATTTGCTGCTTGCCTAAACCTAGTAATGGTATTCATGACTAAATAGAGTTTTAAAAATCTCAACCTCTCACCGCGGAATCTCGTGTAGACTCCTTGTATACAACGTTATCACTTCGCCATCCATCTCTTTTTATTTTAATTCAGCATAAATGTAAAAGATCACAACAAATATAGATCATAAAAATATTATTGCTTGCAGTTATTTTCGGTAACCGATCCTACGAGTGTATATAGAATTGTACTCCTATGTAAATGAAATGTAAAAGTCATTTATTGATTCTACATGCATCTTACGTGAAATACTTATCAATTCCTGCGTGTTTTTATGACACTGGTGGACTTATTGTCCCTTTGGCATTCGCGAAACTATTAATGAAGGGTTCGACTCCTAGATTTCCAAGGGTCGTGGTTCCTGGTTTGGCAAATCCGTGTCTGTGCTGTAAATTTCACCAAAAGTGCACACGTCTTGGATCTGCTTCACCCCAGACGTTCCTCCGACATAAAGATAGCACACCGTGATAATAATGTTCAAAGCGGCCTATGAGTGAGTGAGTGAGTTTGGTTTTACGCCAGTTTTAGCAATATTGCAGCAATATCACGGCGGGGGACACCAGAAATGGGCTTCACACATTACGCCCATGTGGGGAATCGAACCGACGTGACGAGCGGACGCTTTAACCACTAGGCTACCCCACCGCCCCCCTATGACAGACTAATACTTTACCATGATCATATGTATTCCAAAGCCTAGACTAGATGATAGTCTGTCATACAGACCCTGAAGCAAACATATCCAAGAAAGCCCACGCAAGTCTAGAAAACATGGCAAGTCTAGATTTCCACAGCTTCAGGACTGTTGAAGAAAGTCTCAGGGCTCCTTTTCATTATATTTTATTGGGTTTTTATAATGAACTGTTTTTCTGTAAAAATAAGTTCATTTCGAAGACTAGATGTTTGTCTAACTAGATGATAGAAGGGGAGAGTAGAAACTTTGGAAACTGAGGAGGTGAAACAGCGATACTCGGGAAATGACTGTTGTTAAAAGCTCAGTATGGCGTGCATCGTCCGTTATATTTGGGGATGATGAATTTGGCGTAACAACTGTCATTATCATTCACCAGCCGAGTTTGATATACTAGAAAATGTATGTTCCCATAATCTCTATAGATGACACGTCATATTAATCAAATTTAGTGGCAAAAATTGTGAATATGACAACATATGTAAGTATATTGAAAGTGAAATGAATACCGAAATAAGGCTTAATTGCGAAAATACTGACATGCCTTCAGCGATATTCAAAGAAAATAACATAGCAACTCATCAATTTCATGCTTAAATGGTTTCAGCTGCGTTCACGAAGAAACGTTAACATGAACACGTCGATTTGTCACTGACAAAATGCTGCCCATCCCCTAACTCACTCAACAAAGTAAAGAATAAAGGTTTTTATTTATATGCAGAAAGTAAATACGAACTAATATTGTTGTCCAATAACAATAACACACAATAAGTTATGTGTGGGCGAAAATGCTACTCTTATGTTGACACGTAAATCATATTTCATACACCATTCCTAAATTTGTACTTTTGACTGGGCACTGTCTAGTATAGCGGTTGCGTAAACTTGCACTTTTGTTTTTCTTGTCAACATTTGAATTCGATGATAACGATCAAGGGGGCCCAATAAAGATAACTGTAACGTAACTTAAATGTAATACTAAATAAGTAAAGTAATCAGTTATTAATAAACACAATGCAAAAGGTCACAAAATGACCTTTGATATGTCCTTGCCCTTCAGTCACCATTTTGAGAAATGGAAGGATGGAGGAACAACTACTAATCACATTGATCTCTCTGTTTTTCTTTCCGGTCGTCAGTGTCCTGCTCTTGGTCATCATCCTAGCCTCACTGGGCAAGTCTCTTGGAATAAGGAAGCGATATGTGCAGTTCTTACTCCGTGTTTTCGAGGTAATTAAGACTTTACGCTGCTTATTACAGCAGACGACACGTGCTCGTGTGACAGGTACCCTGGTGACAGTTTTAGGGCATGACCGGCGTGTGGGGGGCCAGTGGCTTTACCGTGATAGCACCAGTGTTTGTAGACGGGGTTACTGAACTTACTGCATTCACTGAGAGTAACTGTTTTGTCAAGTTCAGATATCAAATCAGTGAAGGTGAAAAACTGTAACATTTCATAATTTTTGTAGCGCTGTCATTTTACATTGTCATGTAAGAAACACAGGTAACCAAGTAATATTTTTAAAGATTACATTTAATAATATTTAAAAATGTCGCCTTATTTGATGTCCTATTCTCTGTAACTGCACCCATCCATTTGCCGCAACAATCAGCTGATAATCATTCATTTACAATTCTGGGGCCTGTTTAAGATGCTTTGAATTATAAGAATCTTATATTGTTTCTGTGAAAATGTTGACATCCTATAAAGATTCTTATGTTAATAGAATCCTTGTTTTCCATGGTGTTATTTTAAAGTTATTGTGCACTAGAACTTTAGAGATGTCCAGTTGATTACTTTTTCACACAGGTTGTTTCTTCACTGTGATGGCAAATCTGTTCAGTTTCAGATTGAGCTGTTATATATTTACCACCATCAATACTAAGCAGGTGGTGTGCACTTTGTTACTCCATCACTTGTGAATACATGTGCTCACTATGACTGAAGGAGTCTTTTTCTGCACAACTAATATTTCCGTTTAGTATACTCAAAAGTATTGCGTAAAATTGTTGTACAAGATGAACCCACTATATCAGTACATGATGATGCCTGTCTTCATTTTTATGTTAATTAGAGGAGATTGTTTTCAAGACACAGAAGAACTTTTTCAGAGCATGAACTTTGTGCGATCAGTACCATTGTATCCTAATAAAACAATGTATAGTGCGCACATGTTCAGAAAGATACCCAAAATGGTGATATGTGGTACTGTGCAGAGAGCTCAGGTCAGAAATCAGCTTAAGTTAAGCATCGGTGGGCGTGGAGAGTCTTTAGATGGGTGATCGTGTTTGGCCGCTTGACTCCTGAGAGTTTCTAGGACTTAAAGTCCTGCCCCACAACAAAGCACATGTGATACATGTGGTCTCACCTTAGGCAAGTGAGTTTGTTCAAACTTACTTCTGTTCACCCAGCAGAAAATGGGTACCCGTCGGGATGTCATGTGACTGTAACCTAGTGTCTAACAGGCAGCTTGGGTTATTTGGGGTAATAATGTGTTGAAGCGCTTTGAGCATACCAACATGGCGTGGGGACAGCGTAATATAAATGCCATTGTTATTATTTGAGATCCCTCACTCACTTTTCTCTTATGAACCATGAACTTTGTTTAAGTTTAGTTCATTTGCTAGAAATAGCAACTACTCTCAGAGCTCCAGATAAGATTTAGCTCATGTGGGTACTGTACCCACTGTATTTTTTAGGAGTGGGTATTATGAATGTTGAGTGGGTATTTCATTTTCCGTTACCCACTGCTTTCAAATATGTGCGTATTTCAGTCACTTTATTCACCTAAGTATTACGTCATTGAGTAAGTTTACTAAGCAGGTATGTTCTGCCTTATGTCATACCTAATCAAAACCAACTTAAATATAATGGAAATTATTTCATAAAAAACACTCATCCTATACTGACATTACAACACTTGTCCTATACTAACAGTACAACTTGATAGCAATCGATGTCTTTTTCATTATGCAAGTGATTTTTATAAATATATTCCGTACGCATTTGTTTGAAACTTTTTGCAGTATCTAACATTTTAAATGCGTAATTGGTGCGCAACAATTATTTTTCAGTGAGTAATTCTATGCGTATTTTACCCGGATACGCAGCTTATCTGGGCCTCTGTACTCTTAAGAACTACTGTACTGTATAAGTACAGGGGTGATGTGCCTTCTATGGATAAACCTGTAAAGTACTAAAAATTAAGGCTGTATGATTCACTCACATCTTTGGTGAATCAAACCGTATCCATTCATGAATACAATTAGTTATTCACGGAGGTGTATTAAGGAGTGTTTCACTAAATATATTGAAAAATACATCAGAATAAGTACTTCAGCTGAAGATAATTTGCCTATGAAAGTATTGTTTTTAGGTAGCATGGTGCTAGTTTAGAAGGGGCTGTAAGGGGTGTTTTACCAGTGTTCACGAATAGCATCTGACCCTCTGATAAATCCGGCAGATTCGCCAACGGTCAGAAGTCTACAACCCGCCGGCCCCAGTGTCTGACTGTATATTTCACAAATGACTTTGACTGAAGTTGTTTTATGTGACATGTGACACTTGTTTGCTGTTTATAAATCTTATGTTTGTTAATAATTTCAATGTCAATTATAAGAAATATTAAATCTGAAATGTGTGTTTAATTTTATTCCATGGGTCCTGTGCATTTTCAATGGGTCAGACAGTCATCTGAAACTTACAGGACCCAATGTCCTGTGACTTTGAAACACCATTCCTGAACACTGTATTACTGGTACCTATTTCCTTGTGCCTTGTTTGAAATGGAGTTGTATCTACGTGTAACCGGGATAAAGAACTTCACGAATCTGTTGTGTGTTCAGTAATGACAAATTTCAATTCATGTTTTAGTTTTCACAGTTGACCCTCAATAACTTTTAGATTGCTAATAGCAAGTATTTTACACAATGGTAATTATGTTTGACCAGCAAACAACAGCTCGCATACAATATGTATTTTTAAAAATGAAACATTCCATGTTGCCCCCAGTAGTGGTGGTCCGATTAATTGAAATAATCGAAGATTGGTCGCAGTGACTAAACGACCAAGCAATCGATCATGTTTTCTCATTATCGAACACAAACAATTCTGGAAAACTTTTTGCATTGACTAAATTTTTCACACGGTTGGTTTTGTCAGTTACATTTCATGAGCACTACAAGCTCGTTCCAAGTCATGATTGAATTGATCTTAAAGACCAAAAAAAAATTATGTTTCTTACATACAAGTCATCCTTTAAAGATGTGTAATTTGCACAAAGAAAACCCAAAATAAATATATGTTTTTGTGCAAACAAAAATAACCAGGAAAATTTCATAAATGACGCTAACCAATTATTTTCGATGATTGATCGGTTGTAATGAACCAATCATCAATTATGAGATTTTAGCCAATTCCCAACACTAGCCCCCAACAACCTGTGCTTGTCATAAGATGTGACCAAGTGGGTTGAATGGACAGGTGTGGGTGACTAAAGTTGATAGTGTGTCATTGGACCTTGAAGATAGGGATCATTGCTCCTAATATCACAGATATCAATGACTGGATTGTCTGGTCCAGACTCTATTATTTACAGGCCATTGTCATATTTTGTTGAGCGTGTCTTTCAACAACAAGCACACACACACATCAGATGCACTGAAAAATATATGTAAACAATTGAGTATGCCAATATAAGGGGAAAATGGTGTCATTCAGGTATGCTCCTGTAGAGTTCACAATTCAAAATATAATCTGTGAGGTCCTTGTCATTATTCCAGTGTTAAAACCAGTGGTCCACCTTGATAAAAAAACTATAGAAGAGAACACTCTTAGACCCCATAATTTCAAACATTTTTTTAAATCTGAGGAGCCCTTGAAGCCAAATATTCAGCATGACATAACAGATATGAAAGGGCTGTGATGAGGACATCTTGACCTACATGTTTTGAATGCTGCACTTGTTTGTAATCAAAAACAAAAGTATTGGCACACCTGTCATTACCCTATTTCCTGTTGAAAAATATAAATCAGTTCATCCTTTGATGAGAGTAGAGAAGTGTGAAAACTAAAGCACCCCAGGAAGTCCATTGATTACAAACATTCACCATGACAATGCGACATGAATTGATATGGTAATCTGTTGCATTAGAAACTGCAGATTTTGTCGATTTGGTTCACTGTAGCAAGTAAATAGTGATTACATTCAAATTTGAAGCAATCAGATTATGTGTGGCATTATGTAAGGGCACAGTTATCAGCATGTAGATAAATATGTCTAGACATTTGTCTGTGCCTTAACCTGTCTGTCACTTGACAACATTTACATTAGATCATCATGTTAATGTACAGACTTTCTTTAGATAAAATTTACAAGACCAAAACAAATTTCACTTGACTCAATTTCATAACTAATGGTTAAAATGAAGGACTGAGACAGACAGGCAGTGATGATGGAGGTGTCTACAATCATATTACTGTCACTTATCAGATCAAGATTAGATTATAGACCAGAAAAGATCATTTGTCTGCCTTTACTGTTATTTTTGAACCATCAGCAAATCCTGCTCCATATTTGCTGAGTTATAATAGATTCAAATCACATGCTGGCACTAATGGCATTGGTAGAAAACATTGGCAGAGTCTAAAATTATAGGGGAGGTTGGGATGACTACAGGAGTTCAGTTGTTTCTATAATATTGGAAATTGGAATCTGAAGATGATCTATGTGTTTGATTATGTGTTTGATGTTCAACTGTTGTGAATCAACAGCTAAGAAAAGTACCCCTTCATGTTCATGCTTAATTTGATATGTGAATAAGTAATTGGGCAAGCTGTCATATACTAGTTGGTTGCGTGAAATAACTAGTTCTGATAGCAAATGTGTCAGTCAAGATATTCACTAGCCTCGGACTAATGAACCAAGAGCCATACCTGCCCCTGTTTGAGCAAGGTATCACATTGATGGAATATTCCATGCTCAGGCTGTCTACAACCCATTGATAACAATGTGGTTATCTAAGTGGTTAAAGTGTTCGCTCGTCACATGTTCGATTCCCCACATGGGTACAATGTGTGAAGCTCATTTCTGGTGTCCCCCACCATGATGTTGCTGGAATATTGGTAAATGCAGCATAAAACTAAACTTACTCACTTCTTTACTAAGGTGTAGGGTCGGCTATTGATATTGATCCGTTTGAACCAATCATTAAGTTTTTATTGGTGAAAAAAGTAAACTTACAAAAAAAAAAAAAAATTTGATTGTTGTTTGCCCCATATACACTTCATCAATTGCCCCCCCCAAAAAAAACAACAACAAAACAAACAAAAAACAAACAACAACAAAAACATTTTCTTTAGTATTTAATAGGAATACTACTTTGACTGGTGATTTTTATTTTTTATTGTTTTCCATCCTGCCTGTTTTTTCTGTGGGAAAAAAATCTGTAAAACAAGAAATGAAATTCATCTGGCCTAAACAGAACAGCTAAAGGATATCAGGGAACACACGGATAGCCTCAAAAGTTCTAGTTTGAAATATTTTCATTATCACTGTCACTGTCACTGTCACTGTCACTGTCAACTGAAATAACAATTTGACTGACTGTTGCATGATGTAAGCCATCGTTTCCCCAATAAGAACAGTAGAGGACGTGATGAAGCTTCAGTTTTGGTCTCAGCTTTGTCAATGCACTTGGCCCAAGTGTTTTTACCAATGTTGTCTAAACTATTTCTGACCAGTTTCCCCACATCTGACAATTTGAATGTTGTATCGCTTTTGCCAACATCATACTTCACAATGCAACAGACAAGTTCTGTAGGGTTCAGGTAAAAATGGGTGGTAGTCTCAGGACCTCGTATCCATGTGATTGCAGGGCAATTTCTACACAGGTTTGGTTCTCATAGTAGGAAATGGAATGTCAAATGACTCAAGCCAAGCTATCATGTCGTCCTTTCTGGAATTTGATGTTGGTGCCCTTCTGTTTTGGTCTAGTGCACTGTGATAGGGAGCATTGTCCATAACGATCAACGATATTGGAGGTAGAACCAGAGGTAGTTGTTTCTCCACCTATTCCAGAAAGACTTGATTGTTCATTTCATTTATATCCGTTCTGTTTACATTTGACACAAAATATCAAAGCACATCCTGTAAGAAATCCTTTACTTTTACATCAGTCTCTCTGACTCTCTCACCTTCATCTAAAGATAGTTTATGTGAGGTTTTCACATCTGACGATCCCCACTGATGTTGCACAGTATGACATGCATTGACCCATGTTTCATCCAGGTAAATCACCTCATATCCCTGTTTCCGCTTCATGCATTTGGTTCGCAGGTAATATTTTCTTGGAGACACTACATTCTTGATTCTTATAACACATGCCTGCTGTTGCCGACACTTTTCTTATATTTGTATTCAAAACGGTGCAAATATTTCCAGAAGCAGTGCTTTGACACAATTAAATAATGCTCAGTTACCATGTATTTCTTCAACAGATGCAAAGATATGAACTTGTTGAATTCCTGGACTCTTTCTAACATAAGTACTTCATTTTACATTCAGAAAGGCTTTGAAACGCTGCTGCACGTTTCAGGTATTTTGAAAATGCAAAATAGGGTCTTCCTCTTTCCCCTTCCAACTTGCAACAATCATAAACAACAGTCCTTAAAACACCATTGTGAAAGAAACTTTCTTCTCCTTCATGCACATGTATGAAATTATAGTGACAATTTGGTATGAGCAATTGTAGGGGTGACTGTTGAGGGGGAAACAACATTGTGATAGCGATAGTCTGTTGCAACATACTATCGTGATAGCAATAGTCTATTGAGTCCAACTATTGCAATACTATGGCAATAGTTTTTTTCTCCTTGAATTGCCACATTTGAAGTCATTTCCCAAATGAATGTATAGTTTATATGAAATACAAATTAGTTGAAGTAGTTTCAGTCTCTTTTAATAACTGACAAGAAAGTTGAAACCCAGATCAAGTAAACAGTTGAAACATAAACATATTGTTATTCACATTTTCAAACTCCGAGATGCATGACATGTTTGCCGCCATGTTAGTTTAAGAGGTAAAAGGGACGCATAACTCTAAAACAAAGTGAATGAGTCTGGTACTTCCTGTATTTTGCGCTGCGCATTTATCAATGGAAGTCGATTACTAAACTATTGATAGTCACAGATACTATCAATGCACTGATAGCTTTTCGGCTCTACTATCGATTAATTGCTATTGGAGACTCTTCATTTGCAATCAATCGATAGTACGATGCATCTTTACAGCTTTATACAATTGACTAACTTTCATGCCATTTGAGACAATTTGTTGCTTTTTAATGTATATTTAATTCATCGGTACGGTTTTTCTGCAAATGGACTATAAATATAGACTGATTATCGATAAATATCTTAGTGAGTGTTGACAATGTATGCATAGATTACAAACAAAACTGTGTGCTGAACATAATTTGGAAGCCGCCCATAAATAAGACGTGCATTTTGTAATAAATTAACACTATATTTCATAACAATAGTTCTAGTACGATATTATCAGTGCAGAGGTACAGATAATCTGCGTATCTGTGTAAATTACACAAAGATCTATATGAAAACCAGGGCTCCAGATAAGAGCGTATGTACGGATAAAAAATATGCAAGATACGGTAGGAAATAATTTTGAAAGCGTAGCAGATACGCACCACAGCAATGGTGTACGGTCTTAGAATCATTTACAGACATATTTATCTGAAAAAAGTATTGTTTTATTGCTTATTGACCTGTTTACACAAAAGTAGCTATGTTGTGGTGCATATATGAAACGAAACACAAGATTACTGATACTCCATTAATTTCCATTCAGTACTCTAAATGTACTCTTAAGGTTTTCCAGTACTCCTTTTTTGAATACATAAGGAGTACGTACTCCTGATCATGAAAAAATATCTGGAGCCCTGGAAAACTCCATTCCTATTAAGTCTATTGCGTACAAGTACGCTTGAATTTTTGTAAATACTCAATGAATGTGATCTTACATGCGTACACACAAAAATGTCAAATCTTAGCTTGCGTACCAGTGGATAGATAAATAACTGAAGGGGTTCTATTTCAGGACATGAACTTGACAACTTGCAGTCTTTTTTATCGTTTCTCATATTACAGATCAAATATAAATAACAAACAGTAACATTTAAACTTTATTATATTTTTACACTTAATGGAAAATGGCAAAATACCCAATTGAGTTTGAGTGAGGTGAGTACAATTTATATGGTTACTCAAAAGAAAATTAGGATACCCAATTGAGATGAACACAAGCGAGTACATAACTCAATGACCCCAAAAGTTATCTGTAGCTCTGATCAATGACACAATTTCATATCGATAATCATTAACAATGTTTCTCATTTCTTTTTATATTTCCGATTATCAATCTCTTTAGCCAGCCGACCCGTAAAGGTCCGGGTTAGAATATTGATCTTCAGTAACCCATGCTTGTCGTAAGAGGCGACTAATGGGATCGTATGGTCAGGCTTGCTGACTTGGTTGACACATCTCATCGGTTCCCAATTCAACAGATCGATGCTCATGCTGTTGATCACTGGATTGTCTGGTCCAGACTCGATTATTTACAAACCGCCACCATATAGCTGGAATATTGCTGAGTGTGGCGTAAAACTTAACTCACTCGCTCACTTTAGCCAACCCTACTAAAGAAATGTGGTCATTGGTCCATGTCAAGAAAGTCACCTTCATCACACTATTTACAGTTCTGGTGGTGTTCTCCAAACTGTGAAACAGAAACTAGACATGCCATGTGCTGTGAGCAGGGTGATACCTGGACCTACCAAAACTAGGGGTCCATATGATGTTCCTGTAAAAAAGTGATGTGGTGTTTTGTACTGAGCTGTAAAATTTGGTAATTATTTGGATTGAATGAACCTTATATTTCTTGTGAAGAATTTGGTATGGAGACTATCATTTTGAAGCAATAGATATTGTTTCTGCATCCATTTTGTACATTTGTGCGTACTGAACTCCTATTTCTGTGTCTTGTAAAAGCCTGTGTGACGAATGATATTATCATGATATTGGACATCAAGAGATTGTAAGAGATTATGTCATCTGCAACACTGACATGAAACTTGCTATTTCAGTTTGGGCGGGTGAAGATAGCTCACTACAAGTCCACTCAAGCAGAGGAGGAGGAGGAAAAGTTGGATGATGAAGTCATTGTGGATAATTCAAGTGTCAATGAAAATGGTAACAACTGATATACCTTATTTTTAGTTTAAACCTTTTGGACAAAAAATATATAATTAAAACATTGCTTCCAGATGTTCTAGTTTATCATGCTTATTAAGTACCAAATAGTCTATTTTATGTTCATGTTTTCTTGATGTTGTGAGTGTTAATATGAGTGCTTAAACCTTCATGCAGGAAACATGCATCTTTTGTGATACAGTTGATGTTTATGTGATATTTTTGGCTGCAGTTTGTTTATTGTTGCTATATTTCAGGACAGACAAACTTAATCAAAAGGGACATTACCTTATCAGCAACCCAAGGATTTATTATTCCTGACAGTTACATCCCAAGTGTGGATGAAATCAAGAAGGAGTTCCATCTTGCAGATACAATGTACTTCGCAAAATGTGGCATGGAGGTAAGATGAAAGGCTTGAATAACAGCTAATATGTATGATGGACAACCATGGAAATGTGTAGGGGGATGGTGGCTGTCTGTGATGGGCCAAGTGATCTTTGCTGGGAATAGATTCAGTTCACGCTAAGTAAATTTCAAACATTTTCTCTCTATGTGGGTGGTTGTCTGATACTTGACAACATGTTCTCTGTTATGTCAGCTGTGATTGGAACATATTGCTGTCACTTACTGCCTTTTGAAATTGATTTGGTTGTGGCCATATTTCATGTTTTACTAATTGTAATGATTAATTTTAGGCTATCATTGAAGATGAGGTAACAAAGCGTTTTTCGGCAGAAGAATTGAACTCATGGAATTTGTTATCCAGATCCAACATATCAGGGTACCATTTCATAAGGTGAGCTATTTGACTAATCATGTTTATAGACAAGGTAAAAAATGTAATTAAGATCTCATGTGTTCTGCACTATAGTTTATTTTTGAGTGTGTGTGGTATCTTACATGATGTATAAACTATGCAAGTGTTTAAATTTTGTAGCTGTATTGTGTAAGGTTGCCCATTGGCTTTTTCAGCTGTAAAGTATTTGGAATAACTAAGCTTGACAATGTCAAACAGTCACTTAATTTACAACAGATCTTTTGACACACTGCTACATTGGTGTTGAGATGATGGCATGTCATGAAACCCGAATCATTGTTGTATATCTTTCATCAAGTAATAATGCAACATGCTCTGTTTCAGTTTCCGACTGACCTTTTTGTGGTGTGTTGGATTTTTAGTTCGATATTTTGTCCTGTTTCCTTTTAGGTAAGAAATAAAACTCCTTTTTGTTTGATAGCATTGATGCTGCATATTTGACAGATATCACATTGTTTTATTTATCATCCCAAACAGGCTTCCACAAAAGATATTGTTGAAGGGAAATTAAGCAATGTCTCATTACACTGCATGACAATGTAATGCCAGCTATTGTGATATCATCAGTTGCCATGATGCTACAATCACATGACAACTCTAACCTCAATTTACACTCAAGCCACGAGTTTTTACTGTCTGGAAAGTTGGAATAATGTTTTGGGATGGGAAATAGAATCAACCCCCTCTTGTCTTTTGATTTCAAATATTTTGTCTTGGGTGTATTTAAAAGAAATTCTATTGTTGTTTACTTGTAATTTAAATCCTGTAAATGACATTAAGATAATTTACATTTGGAAAGCTAGAACTTTGTGTGTCACAGGCTATCTTTGTTTGGATGCCTTTGGTCTCCACACACCAATGTCATGAAGCTGAACTAAACTACCTTAGGAGCATTATGCAAACTAAATATGTTCTGTTTATTATTCCTTGCAACACGTTTTGTGGGGGTATTAAAATGACTGTCCATCTGTCTATGCACATTCGTCTTTTCCGGAGAAGAACTTTAAAACCTTTCAATATTTCTTCACCGAAGTTGGCACATAGATAGGTCTAGTGGTGAACAGGTGACTTTTAGTAGTTTTGGAATTCTGAATGAAACATTTTTTGAGTTTCCGTGGCAACAAGTTTGGCTTCAACTGAATTTGGTGGTTAAAACTTAACTTGAAAACCTGTCAATACTCTCCTTCCACTTACGTTATATATACATGCCAAAACATTTGACATAATCATGACTTGTAGACATGTTCATGAAGAGTATTTTGCCATTGTGGGGGATATTAATGACTTTGTCTTCTTGTATTATAGTTATATGATTTTATGTTTTTGTTGTTTAGAATGTTTCAAATCTCATGCAGTTGTTATTGAAAACGACACAAAGTACATGTTGGTGAGATTAATGTTATAGTAGTTCATATAAATGAGATATGACCATAAGAAGATTGTTTCATTTTTTCTTATGGTGTTAAGATTGATTTATGATGTTTAAGCATTGTTGAATGTTTAAAATGACATTCTTCCATGTGCCCTCTGATGTATATACATGTATTACAGATTGATCATAGCAGTGCTAGGCGTGGGATGGCTCATCATATGTACAGCATTTATCGGCTATCTACCTGAAGGAAGGTGAGAAAAAATATTTACATCCTCTTGTGCACATTCACAAACATCATCTTAAAGCAGTTTTTTAAAATATGTATAGGCTTTCCCTTTGGATCAAAGCTATATTGTGTTTATTGATTAGAAAACATTCCAGTACATATTTTTTCAATTGATTTCAAGCATTTAAAAGTAAAATTTGATTAAAGTGTGCTAACAAGACAAAGCCATATCATGTTTTTGTGATGACAGACTGTGTTGTGAAATGTCCTGGCTGGTAGAAGGAAGTAATAAGATCAGACAGGCATGAGAGAAGGGTACAGTCTGGTAATGTTATGTATTGTGTGGCATCTGTCTTGGGGTGAATACACTAGTAAATATATGTATAAATATTGTAAGTGTAATGCTTTTCCTTTATTAAGAATGTACATGTTTATACTTCTTAATGATGATAAAATTTTCCAAGTTTGACCAGGAAATGATGTAGAGTTTTTCATCAAACCAAGGCCTGGGTATATTTCCTTACATGAGTACAATGTGTGAACTCCATGACTAATGTTCCTTTGGTGTGATATGGGTGGAGTATATTTCTAAGGCTCTACTTTCTCACTAAGAAGTGCATATATTTAATCGTCATTCCACAACAGATATCCAATCAATATTCCTGATGATTAATTAATGTGATGTAAAAGTGTTACATTGTAGCGGTATATTCTAAAGTGTTGACTCAGATATTAATACTACCTTATCTCTGTTGTTGATGACAGATTTATCACTGATACCTATTTGCCTACAAGCTCTGGAAAATCTTTGTATGTATTGTAATACTCATTGGTATAATACCGTCAATACTACTTTTATTAATGGGTACAATGTGTGAAGCCCATTTCTGGTGTCCCCCTCCGTGATATTCCAGGAATATTGCTAAAAGCGGCTTATAACCAAACTAACTCACTCACTCACTGCTTGTATTAACGTCTGTTATTTTTTACAAGAAGGAAGCCATGGTAACAGGTTAATAGATTTTTTATACCCCCGGCATGTAATGCGGGGGGATATAGTCGACGCCTCGTCCCTCTGTCCGTCCATCCGTCCGTAATCATTTTGTTTCCAGAGCATAACTCCAAAACCGTTCAATATTTTTCAACAAAAATTGGTAGAAATATCAAACAGAACCTAAGGTGGTGCCTTTTGCTATTAACAGATGTTTGTCATTTTTATATTTCTCGGTTTCCATGGAAACGTTTTGGACTTAGTCTTAAAGGGGGGGTGGGCTTCGTTTCCGGAGCACAACTCGAAAAGCGTTTAGTATCTTTCAACAGAACTTGGCAGATATATTAGGCAAATTTTGAAATGGTGCGTTTTGCTATTTACAGATTTTTGGCATTCATAATTCTCATGATTTCCATGAAAATGATTTGGACTTGTCAACAGTGTAATATTGCATCATATATTTCAGATCGAAGAGGGCATTAAATGAATATGTAATGCTCATGTGCTTCCGGATTTTAGCCCGAGCCTGTTCAGCCATCATTACATTTCATGATGAGTAAGTATCAAATATTGCCTGTCTGAATATTTGTAAATTAAAGGAATCCCTCACCTTTTGTTCAGGCAAGAAAATAATCCCTACCTCTAATTCTTATCTTATATTTGTATAAAATATATTCCACAGAGCCTGTCAACTCTAACAACATTGAACAGATACAGGGAAATATCCCCTGTATGTAAACAACTTTTATCCTGTGAACAGTGATACAAATGTTATTAGTAATGTCGATGTAAAATTTTGTGTTCAACAAACTTATTTTTGAAGGTCACTTTCAGATTGTTAACCAAGCTTTGGCTGTGGGTCTGATTTGAGAGTATATTTCTCTGTAGCGGTTAGATGGGACATAAACTGACACTATAGTTTAATGTAACCTCATGTTCACCTGTTCATTGCAATGTTTTTCATTTATTTTTATTCTGATTTCGTCATCAGAGGCAATCGGTCCAGGAATGGTATCTGTGTTGCCAATCACACCTCCCCCATCGATGTCATCATTATGTCAGTGGATAATTGCTATGCTATGGTATGTGACATTTCAGTTGGTTGTCATGATCATTTACCCATTATAGAAGTTGTTTTAGTGGTGAGTGGTGCATCTGCTCATAAGAATTGTTTGTTTATCACACAAGATGGCCAAGTTAGTTCATCAATTTGGTGTTTGAAATGAATATAGCTCAATTAATTTGTCCTCAAGAGCCATTAGAGACATCTGATTGCACTGTTTCAGTAAATTGCTCCATTAGTTACTGTTACCAGCTGTGACTGCAGTGTGGTGTAGAGGTGTTGGTTCTGATGGACTGGCTCACAGATTGTTTAGCAATGACTTTGATCTCACTGCACCTCAGAAACATATTCTCTGTGGCTGTCTTCTCTTAACTGAATAGGACCATATGTTGTTTGTTTTCAAAATAAAGGGATTCAAATATATAAAGTACTTGCTTCCAAATTAACATTACAATAGTTCAAGTTCATGTGTCAAAAAAGAACATGTATGTTCAATTATTCATGTTTTGTCCATGAAAATATTGAACTTATGTTATTATTTTTTATACCTTTTCTTCAAATGGGTGACGCTTGATATGGAGTTACTGATCCAGTATCATTGTTAACATGTTTAAGTATATTATTAAGATAAGACCCGCGAAGATCCAGGGTAGAATAGATCTTCAGCAACCCATGCTTGCCACAAAAGGCAACTACGCAACGGGATCAGGTGGTCAGGCTCGCTGACTTGGTTGATACATGTCATTGGTTCCCAATTGCGCAGATCGATGCTCATGCTGTTGATGACTGGATTGTCTGGTCCAGACTTGATTATTTACAGACCGCCGCCATATAGCTGGAATATTGCTGAGTGCGGCGTAAAACTAAACTCACTCACTCATTATTAAGATAAAAGCATCTCAAATTCAACATAAAATGTGAAAAGGTACCATCTGGTAATGTTTCTGATAATTGCCTACATTTGTGTAAAAGGGATTTTTTTGTAAGGAAAGTTCCCTCATCGGTTAACATTTGAATGTTGAATAATTATTTTGCATGTTTATTAAAAAAAATTAAACTGTTGGGTCAATATTGGAAGATTCAGAGAATCATTTGAGATTGTATTTCTAACTAAATGAGATCAAGCGTGAATAAAGAAGCCAGAAGCCCATATATATAATGTGAATTAGCCTTACATTTGGTTATTTAGAAATCCCATTTTGTCTCCCCAGATTGGCCAGTCACAAGGAGGCTTGCTGGGAATCCTACAGCGAGCAATGGCCAGAGCCACAGCACATATCTGGTTTGAGAGGTCTGAAGCTAAAGACAGAAATTTAGTTGTTAACAGGTGAGTTGCTGGACTGTTGGACAGGTTGCACATGTAATCTTTCAACAGTTGGTTGAAGATATTCCTTGCTAAGCTATGCCATTACACCATTGTGCATATGTATGTGTGGTTATATTTTCAGGTTACGAGAACATGTACAGGATAAAGATAAACTCCCTATCTTAATATTTCCAGAAGGTACTTGTATACTTCACTTTGTTTAATAGATACAGTATTAAACATGTACAGATGCATAAAGACATCTTGACATTCCTATCTGCAATTTATTGCTAAAAACAGCTGAAAACCACTTGTTCACGCTTGATGTACACTAATATGAGATAGCATGACATGATGGTAATGTTGATATTTACCTTTTGCATTAATAAAAAGATGAATAATAGCTTATGATAAATGTTCTCTGTATGTTAAGAGCTGCAAAGTTATGAGGTTGTAACCAAGTGTATGAATGTTTTGACCAATCCAATGTCACATGGGAAGGGACATCACAATTTATAACAGCATCACTTTTCTACTACTCATCTCCCATTCAAATTATTAGTCATCTTATACACACAGGAACATACATACATAATCTCTGTAAATGTTAATGACCAAAAATATGCCCTAGCAATGAACTGTGTGTTTATATATTTTTATGACTCTCTTTCACATTCTCCTTCAAATTAAGAGCTGTCTCCTTTTAATATTTGCAATGTGGTTTCATTACTGTTCTTGACTGGTTTGTTTTTATTTTTTTATCCAGGTACTTGCATTAATAACACTTCTGTTATGATGTTTAAAAAGGGAAGCTTTGAAGTTGGAACAACAATATACCCAGTAGCTATAAAAGTAAGGGATTTACCTACATGTGTTTTATGTTTGTCTCATACACACAATAACCAGTGCAAGTGTAACGATATATTGAACTATTAACCTTGGATAGCACTCTCACAATAGGAATTGTTACATTGTTAATAAGTTTGTTAACAGTCTGCATAGAAGTTGATAGCTTCTATAGTTGCATCAATTATAAATAATACATATACAGGGGCACATCCAGGATATTGGAGAAGTGGGGGTGCACATAGATCATGAAGTCCAAACGTTAGGGGGAAATGCTCCTCAGGGAATTTCAGCCCCCTCTGGATCCACCCCTGACATATAACATTAATTTCAAACTTGCCAATGTGGTTTGTTAGAAAGGATTACAACCACTTCAGATTATGGGTAGTTTATTTTAGTTTGAGTACTGACAAGGTGGGAAATGAGCTTGTTTGAAATTGTCAAAAAATGCTTCTTTTTTATCCCCCGCAATGCGTTTTGCGGGGGGTATTAAAATGGACTCCGAGTCCATCCATCCGTCCGTGCACATTTGTCTTTTCCGGAGCAGAACTCGATATACCGTTTGATATTTCTTCACCAAACTTAGCACATACATAGATCTGGTGGTGTACTGGTGCCTTTTGGTAGTTTTGGAATTCTGAATGAAACATTTTTGATGTTTCCATGGCAACAAGTTCGACTTAGAATGAAATTAGTGGTAGTGCTCTTTTCCGGAGCAGAACTCTAAAACCGTTCATTTTTCTTCACCAAACTTGGCACATAGATAGATCTGGTGGTGTACTGGTGCCTTTTGGTAGTTTTGGAATTCTGAATAAACTATTTTTGGCGTTTCCGTGGCAACAAGTTTGACTTAGTCTGAAATTGGTGGTAGTACACTTTTCCAGAGCTGAACTCTAAAACCGTTCACTATTTCTTTACAAAAAAGGCACATAGATTTGTCTGGTGGTGTACTGGTGCCTTTTGGTAGTTTTGGAATTCTGAATAAAATATTTTTGGCATTTCCATGGCAACAAGTTTGACTTAGCCTGAAATTGGTGGTTGTGCTCTTTTCCGGAGCAGAACTCTAAAACCGTTCACTATTTCTTCACCAAACTTGGCACATAGATTGGTCTGGAGGTGTACTGGTGCCTTTTGGTAGTTTTGGAATTCTGAATAAAATATTTTTTGGCATTTCCATGGCAACAAGTTTGACTTAGCCTGAAATTGGTGGTAGTGCTCTTTTCCGGTGCAGGGCCTAGATTTTCGAAGCTCTCTTAGCGCTAAGATAGTCGTAAGTGCCATACATTAACATTAACCTACGACTACCTCAGCGCTAAGAGAGCTTTGAAAATCTAGGCCCTGAACTCTAAAACCGTTCACTATTTCTTCACCAAACTTGGTACACACAGATAGATCTGGTGGTGTACTGGTGCCTTTTGGTAGTTTATGAATTCTGAATAAAATATTCTTGGCTTTTCCGTGGCAACAAGTTTGACTTAGCCTGAAATTGGTGGTAGTGCTCTTTTCCGGTGCAGAACTCTAAAACTGTTCACTATTTCTTCACCAAACTTGGCACACACAGATAGATCTGGTGGTGTACTGGTTCCTTTTTGGTAGTTTTGGAATTCTGAATAAAATATTTTTTGGCATTTCCATGGCAACAAGTTTGACTAAAACAGAAATTAGTGGTAGTGCACTTTTCCGGAGCAGAACTCTAAAACTGTTCATTGTTTCTTCACCAAACTTGGCACATACATAGATCTGGTGGTGTACTGGTGCCTTTTGGTAGTTTTGGATTTCAGAAATAAAATATTTTTGGCATTTCAATGGCAACAAGTTTGACATGGACTGAAATTGGTGGGAGTGCTCCTTTCTGGAGCAGAACTTTAAAAACCTTTCAATACTCTCCTTCCACTTTTCTATATACACACCTAAATATTTGACATAATCATAACTCGTAGACATAATCATGAAGAGTATTTTGCCATTGCGGGGGATATTGATGACTTTGTCTTCTTGTTCCCCTTTTCATTGTGTTGATTTATGTAATTATCAAGCCTTAGTTGGCTTATTAATATCTGAATACAATTTCCATTGTTGACATCATTGCAATACCTCTCTTCATCTTAGTTTGAAAACTTGTTTGATTGAGGCAGACAGAAAGTTCTTCAACATAGTTTCTCTTGAGTGTGATGTCATGTTTTCTGGTACATGCAGTGTTTGGTAATGTTCTGTTTAATCTGTGTCTGCTGTGTATGTAATGTATGTGTCATGTGTTTGGCAGTATGACCCCAGGTTCGGGGATGCTTTCTGGAACAGCAGCAAGCAAGGGATGGTGGCACACCTGATAAGCATCATGACCAGCTGGGCTCTGGTTTGTGATGTGTGGTATCTGCCACCCATGTCCAGAAAAGTAAGTACTGAAAACAAGAAGAATAACAAAATATTTCAGGGGAACAACTGTTTTTATTAGGCTTAATGGGGTGCTACTTCTGGGACGGCCCCCTATAAATGTTTTTGGATATTTTAAGAATGTTGTGATGACATCACATCCATACAATCAACCTGTGTCAAAAACATCTGAGCCTCCATGCCCATTCTTGTCTTTGGCATCATTTGCAGGTGTTCTTCATAACGTAAGAGCTTTTTTCATGTTATTTGCTGTGTTTTCACATGAAGTTTAACTGGATGCAGGCTTTGGAACTGTGGCTTAATGTTTTGGCTGGATGATAACAAGTTAACCCACAGATGACTTCTCTGCTTACTGGTTTATAGTTTGTGAATGCAGTGATTAAGATTGATTATTGTGTCATTAAAGCTTAAAAATTATGCAGTTAAATCCCTTAGCTGTGTAGCTCAGTTGGAATTTATTTTGTCCTGATTATGATCTTTGGTCTGTCAGTACCCTACTCTGGGTTGTATGTGTTTAGTATTTCTGGCCTAAAGTCTGTGAATTCAACTGGTCTTTCCAGCCAACTAAACAGTGGTAGTATTTTTTTTTATGATTTTTAGTGATTATAATTCACATTTCTGATTTCAGGAAAACGAACTTGCAGTTGATTTTGCAAACAGGGTTAAGTCAGAAATAGCAAGCAAAGGAGGATTAGTAGATTTAGAATGGTAAGTACAGGTTCACTACCTACACAGAAATGAATTTCATGATCCATTATGTAATGTTATCAGGACAAACAGTCCTTTACAGGGTACACATTCGGAGATAATGTCTTCAGGCCAGTTCAGACTATGTACATTAGAAGCCATGTAACTCGCCCATGGAACTAGCGGCTGACAAAGCTTCTCCGTGGGCTAAACACATCCGTAACACATGTAATCATTTTATAGACTGGTAGAAAAGCTGAACGTAAGATTATTATCCCCCGCCGCACGTTTAGCTCGAAGCGGGGGATATAGTATTAGGCTCCGTCCGTACGTATGAATTGGAATATCTTAAGAACCGTTCACTAGATTCTTTTCATATTTGGTACCTAGGTTCATCACAGTATAAGAAAGGCCCAAGTCAGGTTTGGTGGCCTTGACTTTCATTTCAAGGTCACAAGGGGACTTTAACGTTTTACCTGCATGTTAAGCGATCTCAAGAACTATTCACTGGATTTTCTTCATATTCAATACCAAGCTTTATCTAGGGAAGGCGCAGGGCCCAGTCGATTTTGGTGACCTTCACATAATTTTCAGGGTCACGACGACACTTTGAAGATTTCAGCATGTCAACCTGAATTGTCAGCCAGATATTTCAAGAACGGTGCGCTGGATTTTCTTCATAGACTTTCAAGACTTGCCTCGAATGTTTTTAAATAAGGAATTTCTTTATTATTAATTTTGCATATTTCATACACTATGACATTCATGTCAAGGTCAAAGTCAGTCTTGAAAATATGTGTGTGTTTGAACAACTAAAGAGCAAGATATCCAGAGAGGTTGACTGGTCATGTTTTTGTTGACATTTACCTTCATCTTAAAATTTCATTACTTTATAAGAAAGATTTGATAATTTGCAGCAGGGGATTTTTCACCTTAGTGACAATGCTTGTTGACATTACAATTGTTTTCATTCCATGACACTCTGCAGTTGTCCTTTAGCTATGTATTCAGAGTTTGAAATCTTTGGTCTGTCAGTACCATACTCTTGCATGTGGATTTCACTGGTATTTCTTGGCTGATTTTATTTCTTCTGAGAAGACTTAACATATTTCACATTGTGATGCTGCCTCATAATTCAGTCTTGAAATTAGAATTTTGTTATGCCCATGGAAATACAAGGTTATGGGATTCAACCGAAGGTAGTTTCTATTTCCTGACTTCTGCTTTCTGCCAAAACCATAAAATTCATATATCCAGGTTTTACCCCTTTCCAACAGATGGACTTACCATTGCATTACACAACAGACTTCCTAAAAGTAAAACTTCACTTGGCTTCCATGGCGATTTGGTTCTTGTTTGCTGGCTCCCATGCATGTGGGTTTTATCAAAGTTGTGAATATCAACTGACAGACCTAAAATACTAGTCTTTTTTATATCTGAACATGCTTGTCTTGTTCCCACAGGGATGGTCAGCTAAAGAGGGTGAGGGCCAAAGCATCATGGAGGGAAAAACAACAAGAAAACTACAGTAAACTGCTGAAAGTGGAGTGAAGACTAGGCTGGAGATGACATGAACGTATAGATGTGTGTTTGTGTGTGTGTGTGTGTGTGTGCATGTAACAAGCTGAATTTACAGGTCTGACAAGCTGCGACTTGTAGAAGAGGTATCTTGTCTAAATATCCCCTAAATATGGCAATGTCACTTTAATATCTTTTATATCCAATGATTATAAATCAGCGAAACGAGTTGCAATAGTGTTGAAATGAGATCCTAGACTATAATGTTACTTCCTACTTAGATTTTGCACTGTGACTGATCAGAAGCTCACAATGTCAACGTATGTTGACAAGAAGATGGAATTTGATTTGAGAAGGTCAGGGTAATGATTTGATACCTGGGTGGTACATACTTCTGTACACCCAGTTGTGTGAGAAATGTTTGAGTATGAAAGTACTGTATCACAAAAATATCGGTAACATTTGTATTTGAAAAACAAAGTATTTCAACTGGTAAACTGAACATAAAATATCTTTGATAACCCGCTATATGACACGAGATTTCAGCCCACATGTTCATATGAGTCTGTGGTTTCGTACAAAGGTTGTACTGCCTCACATTCCAGACTTTCTGTTTATCAAGATATATCTTATGTATAATGCTCTGAGCTGATTGGTTATTTGTATGTATACACTGTCATGTGTGTATAAATGTTTATCACTTATCGAGCAGTAGCACAGCTCCTCAAAAGCAGTTTACATTTCCTGACAACAATATGCTACAGGGAAATTTCCAAATACTCTAGAAAGTAGAAATGCAGGTAGAAAATGATATTAGTGTCTTTTGTTCTGGACTTGATATGTTATTATGTCTTTGTTCAGTTTACTGGTAGGATTCTCTTAAAAATAGCTTTGTTAACACCATACATGTTTGTTTTGACTTGTCGTTACTGATAATGTATGCTGGAAATAGCTGCTTATAGAAATCCCTATTATATCTATAATTTCCTACATGGTCCTGAAGCAGCTGTGAAAACTACCTCCACACAACTATAGTCCCAAGTAGGCAATAACAGAAATCCCGATCAAGTGGCTTGAGTTCTTTATAAGGATTAAGTCCATTTCTGGTGTCCCCTGCCGTGATATTGCTGGAATATTGCTAAAAGCGGCGTAAAAATAAACTAACTCACTCACTCTTTATAAGGAAGCAAATTGATTCTGGAAACTCCAGACTTTAAAGAACCACTAAACTTTGTTTTTTGTTACTCTTTTAACCATTACATATGAAAGATTTGTGGTTAGTCTTATGCGGAACGCCAAATTTATTCTTTAAAAACTTGTGGTTAATTAATACCGAGCGATTAAAAGTGGCCAAAAAGTCGCCTGCTTCCCTCTCGCCCGCCAACGAAACCACAGACAGGTTACGTAACTCTGTCGCCAGAGCACTGCAGTGACGTCATATGAGGAACGATTTTCAGTTAGTTGTATAGAAAATGTGTAGCACGCTCATCATTTTGATGATTTCTCGACATCAACGATGACATGCCGAATCGCTGCTTTGTCGCCAATTGCTCCTAGGGGTCGGGCGATGGTGTCCCCATGCACAGATTTCCACAGGACCCCGCAGTTCGTGGCTAAATCGGTTATGTTTGTGAGTGCGGCGGCGTTGTGGAAGCCTGAAACGATATCTTACTTGTGTTCAGATCGCTTCACGGAAGTTAAAGAATCAAAACTACTTACTAGTTGTTGTAAAATATGCATATGATTGATGACCATAAAGATTTTCTATGACACAACTTGTAACATAACGATTTCTTCCTCGGAAGTGAGGTTGTGGTCGAAGTAACAATAATATTGTAAGTAGTATTATATTGACACCCACCTCGCTGTTGGGAGAAATTGTTATGTTATACGCTATGTCATGCAAAATCCTATTGGCCATCAATAAAATACATATTTTACTACCAGTAGAAAGTAGTTTTGATTTCGTAACTCGGTGAAAACAAACCTAAATACCATTTATCCTCAGACTGGCGGATGTTCCCGACAGGGCTTCGCCATTTTAAAAAAAAAAAATCTGTTAGAATTAATGAGATTATAGTTTGTTTTCATCAAGTTAGATAATCAAGACTACTTTCTACTCGTAGTTAAATATGTATTGGAATCATAACCAAACGGATTTTGCATGACACAACTTATAACATAACGATTTCTTCCACGGAAGCGAGGTGGGGGTTGAAGTCACAATACTGGGCGGGATAAATTTCTTGCTACATTCCCATGGTTAATGTCCACTCACCAGTATGTAGATACTAGTCAATGTGCGTCTTTATATTTGGTCTTATAATCCCTAATTAGTCTATTATCATACTTGTATGCATTTTGAAACTAAATAAAAAGCAGACGATCTGCTGATACTTATAGTGAATTTATAACAGAACTGTAATATCTAGACATTTTATAGTTTGCCAATGTGAATCATAATTCGCACACACACCCTAGTGCATGTTGTCTGACTCATTACACTTCACGCGAAAACAATGATTCTGTTGAATGCTACGACAAATGAATAAAATCAAAATGCAACTATTAAAATTAAAACAGATTAAAGTTATAGGAACAATATCAGGCCATTACCTGGTTCGAGGAATGTATCCATCAATATCCACAAACTGTTCCAAATGATGTGTCTTTTAACAGTTTAATATACGAAAAAGTGATAAATCTTTTCAGGTATTGGTGTATAGTCTCATTGGTCACCCAAGATAGCACACCTGGCAACTAATTGCATAATGTCCGCCTTTCTTTAAAACAGTAATTTAGTTAGCCAATAATCGGCAATCAATCAATGTATTGCCGGTTAATCCTTTGAAAGAAGGACGTTGTTTTACGCTAGACACCGACACGGCAGAGTGTATTCAGTATAGATTAGTAAATCTACATACATAAACACTACCTTTTGACAATTCGCTGTGTAAGATAAAAGTAATTAATCAATCAGCGTGTTATCGGTTAATCCTTTGATCGATGTTTATAATGTTGAATATTTACTCCAGACACAAGAAATGCCAAATGGGAACCTTTGTCGGGTAATCTAAGTGTGTTACCTCTAATTATACCTGTTATAAATTCATTAACTGACCATCAAGTGAATGATGACAAATAACATGTGTAGGTTTATACCACCTAACACGGGTTACAACAAGGGAGTATTAATTGCTGTATTGCATGTGAAAACTTATGGGCCGACACTGTTTTGAGAATACAAACAGATTTTTACATGACATGATTAAATATCGAGGTAAAAAAACACAGAAATGGGATCGATTTGGATCAGTCATTATACAAATAGGGCCTAACGACACTAATCGATTTTGACAGAATCGTCTATGAAAACAAGTTGTAACTCAGAAACTAGGCAAAGCAGGAGACAAAATTAAATGACAGTAGATTGTGAGAACATATAGCTTTTATTTTCCACAACAATTGTCACGATTTCAGGTTTATACAAGCCTGTAAACAAGATAATTTAACCCCTAAAATGTAGATGAATTCTGCATCGGCCCTCAAAGCTATTCCTCATATGACGTCACAGACGCGCGCCGCTCTGATTGGTTGAAATTTCGTTCGCGGGTGAGAATTGTGCACTGTTGTCAAAAAGGTCGATTTAAGTCAATTAAAGGTCGAAATGAGTAGTTTTAATGACGGGGTTTCATTTATAACGATGCCAGTTAGTGATTTATGTATTTGTACCCCCTAGGGTTTATGTGACCTTTAATTGCAAAATGAAAACCTTTTTTTATCCATCTTTTAGTATCATATCTGTTGTGTGGGCATAGTTAGGATATATGTATTTTCAGTAGTATTGTACACAGATAGGACATGTTTTATGTGAATCTATATACAACTTGTTGTTACCAGGATTAGTAACATTTATGATATTGCTCTTTGTACAATAACATGTCATCATCAGAAGCAAGAAAACAGGTTAATATGGCCAGTGTCAACTGAACCTTCTATACTGTGTAAGAGCCCATTAAAGTTTGGACACACCTTCTGAGAAGGTCAGTGTGAAGCTTGGATTGGTGTGGAGAATGGATCTGTGTGTATGGTTACAGGTATTGTATAAGTTCTATTTATTAAACGCTGGTCGTAGCAAGTCAAATCATTTGATTGTACAAGACCACACCCATTTGATGAATTACAAGTTAGCACTTTTTTTTCACTTATTGAGTTGATTATACATGTGAGCTGAAATCATATCAAGTCAAATGCTGTGATATTAAATGTCATTGTCTTCTGCTCTGTTGAATGAAAATAAACTCGAAAATATACGCGTTGTCTTACTGATGTGACCGTGAGATGTACACAGCTTGTGTCCTTACTATGCCTTCTTTATTGTCTGTAATGAATGTTATAATAATATTGATAACATACTTGGCAATAAGATAGAAATAGATAACCTATGGTTAACCTATAGTAATCAAGAGGAATATAGGTTGAACCTCTTTCAGACTTTCAACAAGACTGATTGTTTTCTAAGAATAAACCTCTCACATTTTTTGTATTGATTTATCATCACAGGGCCTCTGTCTGTTGAGTTTCTTTCTCTACTGTTTTTAGAGATATAATGACAGTCTTACCAAAATACTTAATCATGGGGTTGGGGAAATCTGCACAGTTGTCTCAGTATTTTCTATAACTAATTGCCGAGCTAGACTGCCAAACAGAATGCAGTCTTATACTCAAGGTGATCTGTTATTTTTTTATTTGCAGAAGTTTCACCTTTATCAGAAAAGTTTTACATGAGAGTTAGGAAGAACAAGAATTTGACTACAATGTTTTAGTCATTGTTGTTTATAAAAGTTTTGGAAATGATTCTGGTTATATATCATCTCTTGTCGTGTCCTCAGCAGCATGCTACAGTCATCAGTCAACAAGAAACCATGGTACCCTTGTTAATTCACTTGAAAAGGCATTGTATCCCAATTGCGTAGATTGATGCTCATGCTGTTGATCACTGGATTGTCTGGTCAAGACTCGATCATTTAAAGACCACCGCCATATAGCTAAAATTTTGCTGAGTGTGGTGTAAAGCTAAACTCACTCACATGAAAATGTGTTTGTTTACCTAAGGGCCCATTATCAGTTTTCATATTAATGCTCATCTATGTAGAGTTAATATGTTCTGGTATTACAGTATGGTTATTCATGGACACAATATTAGGTTAATGGCTAAATCCATTTCACAAAAAAAATTAAAAAATTAAAGATCCTTGAGGTCACATCCTTATGTGCTCAGATTTCATGTGTTAAGAGATCTGTTTTTATGCAATCTTCTTTTTTGTATACTGCCTTGTTGAAATGGCCTCCATGACTGACATTTTGAAGGGAAAAGAACAAAAGCATTAATGGCTTTTTCGCCTTCCCAACTGAAGATAACAGTTTTGAAAGCTGCATTGAAATTAAATTATTTACAGTAATAATGCTTGTACACAAATATATAGGCGAATGACCTTGTGTCTCCATTTTCTTCCATTTAAGACAGATCAGTGATCCCAGCTCGCCTTGTTTTTGTTCTCTTGTACTGATGCTTCTTGTGTTAATCATTTTGTTACAGTGGGACCATTAATGCTCTTTTACTCTCGTCTTAAGTCACCGTCTCTTTTATTTTCAGTTGTTGACTTTTGTCTCATGCTACTTGCCATCTGTTTACAATCAAAGTTTCTGTCCAGAAATAATTATTCTCTGATGGATAGTATACACCATATCTATGTGCAAAACTGTATGTAACTGAACTCTAGTCCACAGTCAATTTGCTGATGGTCGTACCTTTTAGTCTGTGATGGTGACAAATAGATCACAGATGGATAAAGATTCACTACTATCAGTAGAACTCAAAAACCATCTCAAAACACCAAAAATGTCATGTTTTTATGTCTAATGCTTATTTTTTTACTTTTTACCGACTTGTTCCAATATACTTTACAGTTAGTGTTTTTCAGCAGTGATACCTGGGGAGGTACTTGATATTCTAAAGACTAGTTTGATCACTTGGTGGATAGACTGATTGTGTAATATTTTGTACTAATATTTCTAAAAGGTAGCAGGAAATGGTAAATGGAGAGATAGGTTTTTAACAGCTGTTGTAGGAATATGATGTGTTTGCTGATCAAGAGCATTTTATGCGTGAGTGACTCATCCTGTATCTGTTAATTATGACAGGATTCTTAGCTTGTGACTTGTTACTGGCGAGTCAGGGTCAATACTTGCCAATAAATTGTTCCAGTTTATTTGTAACATAGTGTCCACAATAAAAAATATGATGTTTAATAGACTGTTTTGTGTGTGATCTATTTATGAAAGTAATGTTAATGTTACATTCAGCAAATGGATAATATATACCTAAAGAAATAAAAGAAACCAAGAAACTGGAAATGGTACAGTAGAATATTCTAGTCACTGTACCTAAACTTTATGAGCATTAATGCTTCAGTCATAAAGAATTTCAGACCAGGAATAAATTAATGCATGGTTTTGCTGATGCATCCACTGAACCTATGCCGTAGAAGATAAATCGTTACTAACTTACTGATGTCATATAGCCTGTAGAGGAATCAATAGACTGAATGCAAGTGCTCAGAACAACAACATGCACATGTATAACGGAAGCGTTTCAGACAGGCGCCCAGGTGATCTCACAAAATATTGTTTGTCCCAGATTGTTCAAGTCACACGTTGTACCTCTATGCAGCAGACATTCACCAAAGTCCAATGCGGAAAAGGTCTTCAAGGTACGTCCAGTACATCACCAGCGCCAGCATACTCGAATCCCACTTGCAGACGTCTTTGAAGTGAAATGGGAACGCACTTGTTGCAAGAGATATTTCGGGATGCCAGCCCCAGCTGTTGGCGTGGCATGGAATCGTGACTTGGGAGAGGAGTCGAAGGAGTCGAAGACTGAAACGGCAATCCGCCTCAGGCACATGCTCTGTATATCTTGATGTCAGCCTGCTGTCCTTTCACACACTCTTTTTCAGTCTGGCAAGGAAGAATAGGGGACACTCTACCAGGTTGAGCTCAGCATCCAAAATAGGTTGACTGTGACAATAGAAGCTAGGTAGTTGGGGAACCGATTCACCACTTCCACCTCGTAGTAGCTGGTGGAGGTAGCTTGAGGCTTCTGGACCATTAGGGGTTTCTTTCAAGCTGATCGTCATCCTGATGGCCACGCTGAAATCCTGGCATGCACTTAAGAAACGGACAGTACCGTTCTGCAGCTGATTATTTTAATGTGATACCAGAGCTGTATCTTTGATGAGGGCTCTGCACACGTTGGATCTTGCCTTCAGACATGCACGATTGAGCAGCTTCCAAACCGATCTTGTATGGAGGTAGACTCTGTCGATTAAAGATTGAACAGTGTGGTTCACTGCGAAGATGATTTCAAACAGGGTGAGGGCAAGTAGGCAGCTTCATATTGCATAATTGGGAACTTGTTAGCCGCCTAGAACGAGCAGTCAAACTGGGCTGTCCCATTCTTGTCACTGTTGAATTCCTGGATCATGCTGAGGACGACTGTGGGAAAGAAACATTTCAAATTTCCCACTAGACCACAGGACCAGTGAGTGGACAATAATTAGTGGCCCTGTCTACTTCCCTGGTGCAAAATAACATTCGTAGATTTACTTAACTGTCAATACAAAATTCACTGGCCACCAGGACCACTGCAAACTTATCATTTAGTGGTCCTGATGAATTTTTACCAGCCAGAGACTACAGGACCAGCGTAGATTTCACACACTGTAGCCAATGCTTGCTATCTCCGCCCAAGATGAAAGGCTTTAGTGAGGCCCATGAAAATGACATATACTAATGAGTGAGTGAGTATGGTTTTACGCCGCTTTTAGCAATATTCCAGCAATATCACGGCGGGGGACACCAGAAATGGGCTTCACACATTGTGCCCATGTGGGGATTCGAACCCGGGTCTTCGGCGTGACGAGCGGACACTTTAACCACTAGGCTACCCCACCGCCCCATATACTAATGAACAAGTGTATTTTTAAAATATAATACAAATATGACAAATGCTATTTTTTAAAGTAAGATTAAGCCACTTTCAGTACACTTCAGGCAGCTTCCGAATTTGATGTTTTTGTGATGGAAACATGATGCACGTTTTTTAAATGTGATTACTTTCGAGCTGTCGCGTGCTCATAAAAACACATTTGCTTAGCGTAATACCAGTATGTAATGCCACAGCTCAAGTGAAAATCAATTTCTACATGGCGTAAGTGCGGTGCAAATAGGAATGGCACAAAACGACGTTGCCAAGTATAACGTTCGTCGAAACACTATCTGTCTAGAGACATTTTTGATTTTCTTAATCAAAACTTGGCACGGGCTGGTTTTCCACGTGTGAAGTCAACTCAACAAGGCATATATGTATTCGGCATAGCTTAGTGCACACATCATCTGATGTTCAGAAGACCAGACTGGGGCAGTATACTGGACAAGGCAGGTGGTCGTGCAAGGGTATACGGCAATCCAGGAGACATGTTATATAGCAACCCATGCATTACCCAACGTTATCAGTTTAGGGGTGTAAGTGTGGTATGGGGTGGCACCACGGTGCATGGGAGATCACGTTCTACTCTTTGTGGAAACGCAGCCACGCCCGCCTAAATGTTGTAGGAGTCGTGACCGACTTTTTGAGGCATCTTAATATTCCTGTCTTGCCATGGTCGACTGTTTCTCCAAACCTCTCCCCTATAAAACATGTCTTGGATAAGATCGAACATGCCAACAAGAGGGCCAGAACCGATGGGTTGCAAAGCTTTATATCTACACAATGTAGATAGTATTGAGGGCTTGCCCAACCTTTTGAGCAACAACTATGTGTAAGCCCGGGCTTTATTAAATAATGGTAACTACGCCCCAGGTTGTCTTCCATGCGAAGCCACTATCATATTTACCTTTTTCTTTTGTATAATTATATAACACATAAACATAATCAACTCAACTCCCACATTTCCCGCTCCGTTGGATATATACACAAATTGATTGAATCAAACATGGATTCCAATCAGTTTGTCTGTTTTTTATGAGCCAAAGGAACATACGGGTCAGAAACACTCAATATTTTCCATCGTGGTCACCACGAGACGTTTTATGTACTAACGTTCTTTGTGTATAGAACATTAGAAAGTTGTCCATTGTCAGAATAATGACAAGAGAGTAGTAACGTAATAAACATGAACGACAGGCACCACCATCACACAAGTAGGATACTGACACAGGCACCACCATCACACAAGTAGGATACTGACACAGGCACCACCATCACACAAGTAGGATACTGACACAGGCACCACCATCACACAAGTAGGATACTGACACAGGCACCACCACCACACAAGTAGGATACTGACACAGGCACCACCATCACACAAGATGGGACACTGACACAGGCACCACCATCACACACAAGTAGGATACTGACACAGGCACCACCATCACACAAGTAGGATACTGACACAGGCACCACCATCACACAAGTAGGATACTGACACAGGCACCATCATCACACAGTAGGATACTGACACTGGCACCACCACCACACAAGTAGGATACTGACACTGGCACCACCATCACACAAGTAGGATACTGACACAGGCACCATCATCACACAAGTGGGATACTGACACAGGCACCACCATAACACAAGTAGGATACTGACACAGGCACCACCATCACACAAGTAGGATACTGACACAGGCACCACCATCACACAAGTAGGATACTGACACTGGCACCACCATCACACAAGTAGGATACTGACACAGGCACCACCATCACACAAGTAGGATACTGACACAGGCACCACCATCAAACAAGTAGGATACTGACACAGGCACCACCATCACACAAGTAGGATACTGACACAGGCACCACCACCACACAAGTAGGATACTGACACAGGCACCACCATCACACAAGTAGGATACTGACACAGGCACCACCATCACACAAGTAGGATACTGACACAGGCACCACCATCACACAAGTAGGATACTGACACAGGCACCACCATCACACAAGTAGGATACTGACACAGGCACCACCATCACACAAGTAGGATACTGACACAGGCACCACCATCACACATGTAGGATATTGACACAGGCACCACCATCACACAAGTAGGATACTGACACAGGCACCACCATCACACAAGTAGGATACTCACACAGGCACCACCATCACACAAGTAGGATACTGACACAGGCACCACCATCACACAAGTAGGATACTGACACAGGCACCACCATCACACAAGTAGGATACTGACACAGGCACCACCATCACACAAGTAGGATACTGACACAGGCACCACCATCACACAAGTAGGATACTGACACAGGCACCACCATCACACAAGTAGGATACTGACACAAACAATCGGTATCGATTTATTGGCGTTATGCGATAAACTGTAAATTAGTTCATTTTAACATCACATATTTATCAGCACCTCGAACTGCATGCACTGTTACATAACGGCAGCACATACACACACAGATTATTGTCAACCTAGGAAGTAACACTGACAGCAGTCAGAATTCGGAGCCTCTAACTCTCTAACTACTTTCATTCGTGGAGTGTCTCCTGGCATTACTCATCAAATGTGTGATTTTCAACACTGGAAGTAATATTGCTGAGTGCGGCGTAAAACTAAAGTCACTCACTCACTCAACACTGGCGGTATCTGCTATTCCTTGTGGGTGCCTGGGTCAGTTCTTTCAGCTGTTGAACTGGTGACTCCTCGCTGTCACTTAGTGTAAACATACATACTTTATTCAAAAATAGATTGAACATGGATTGGTAAACAAGCCGTAATGACTAATTTAAATACCCATCCATTACATTAATACATGGATACAACAAACATTAAATAATATACAGCATAATAGGAGAGCCAGTAATCTGTGTATGGAACACCATTAATCATTTATCAAACCTGTGCGAATTTATTTTAAAAGTATGGAAAGATTTTAGTATCAAACAAAGACGTTTACTTTTGTTTGGATTTCCATTTAAGACACAGTTTAATTTATATCCATGTACATAAAAATACATATGATAGCTGATATTGGAATAATTAGGACAAGTACAGAAGTAATGTAAAGTGTCCTCATAGGGGTGACCACATGCAGTAACAGGATGGATCAACTGAAATGTGCCGTTCAAACATGTGCGCATTCAAATCACTGCACCCAAGTCAGGCGTGAGTGGATAATTTGGGAAAAGCGTGTACCAAAGTTTTAATGAAATATATTAAAATTCAGTCGTTTTGATGATTGTAATACATTTTTGAACTGGCCTATAGTTTCAATATCAGACATATTCTCAGGCAAACCATTCCATTGTATATTGTATCTGGTAAAAACGAATTGCGATACAAATCACTACGACATCTTATAGTTTAAATGTTATTACTGTTTCTTAATCTATGGTCACCTAACTGTGATACTCTTTCAGGTAGTAGATCAGTTAAATAAACTGGTGTCATATGATGAACCATTTTGTATAATAATGTTAATTTGTCCACGGTCAACTAGGGGCATTGACTTAGTTTCCTTTTAAATTAAATCATTACTTGTTCCTCTAACTGCCCCGCAAAGAGTCCCCAAAGCATCTAAAAAAGAGAAATCTCGTTCTTTAGTACCATTATTCCAAAGGTGATCGAACATTGGTAATATTTATGACTTGTACATTTGCTCTAATGATTTTCTTGATAATCTATATTTAAAACAACCATTTTACCAGTAGACGAACCTTTTTACTAATTCACCAATATGGGAGTTCCATTTACAATCTGATTGTAAGGTTACTCCTAGGTGTTTATGGTAGCTGACTTCAGTAATGTTCTTGGGTTTTAAGCCTGGGAATGGGAACTTGAGTGCCGTCACTTCTGCGAGTGAATAAAACAGTTTCTGTCTTACTAGGATTAAAATCAACCTGCCATATTTCAGCCCAGTGAGAGATCCTGTTATCATCACTTAAGGAAGCGGCAGTAAAATCATGATTATCAACAATAAAACACATGATTATCAACACACACACAAACACACACACACGCGCACACACACACACACACCACACACACAGTATCATTAGCAAAAATGATATTACCCTCAATGATATTATTTATGTAAACTAAAAAGCAAGTGTTGACCTAAGGACAGATCCTTTTGTCACCCCAGCAGTGACTCTCTTTAGATCTGAACTGTAATTGTATGTAGCTACCATCTGTTATCACTATGATTCCTTTATGTCAAACCTTACAAATGCCTCGCTTATGTCACATAAAACTGCCCTGACGTCTCTGCCATTTTGTAATGCAAGATATATGAAATCATGCAAGTATGCCAGTTGATATACAGTACCATCCCCAGGCATGAACCCTGGCTGCAAATTGGTCAATACGATATATGTGGCAAAACGTGTCTTGGAAACTTCAACACCTTATAATGATTGCATGACAAATGTAATGGTCTTAATTTTGTTCAATAATTTTCTTCCACAATAATTTGGTTTTAAATTTAGAAAATATGACATATTACAAACCTCATTATTTCTGAACAAAATATTTTGAATGAACAATCTGAAGCATATTTTACCTGTGTAATTAATTTAGGTACTGATTTTAGATACAACTTTTATAATATACTTCACTTTTCATACTCGCTATCACTTCCGTGCTATAGGTTTCACTATATGGAAGCCTCATCACTTTCATATTAGGTTTCATTGTTCGTACATCTCATAACTCATAACTTGTCGTAAGACGTGACCAATGGGATGGGGTGGTTAGGCTCACTGACTTGGTTAACACATTCTCATCGTATCCCAATTGGCTAGATTGATGTTCATTCTGTTGATCACTGGTTTGGCTGGTCCAGACTCTATTATTTACAGACCGCCGCCATATAGCTGGAATATTGATGAGTTCGGCGTTAAACAACAAACCAAACAACCTCTATATAGACCTCATTGCTTCTGTACTATAGGTTTTTTTCTATAAACCACCTTTTATATACTGTTCAGCTTTATCATTTACTTACTGTTAACGACTCTCTAGGTCTGACAAGTTTCCTTCATATATAACTCTGTATTTATGATGGAATAATCCCGATGCGACACCAGTATATTTCAATAAACTGACTCTATGCTGTGTTCCACTTTTCGCTCGTCTGTGGTACATACACAACCATTGCGATGAGTGTTATATCGGTAACACCTGATAATGCTTGGGAGATGCAGGTGATTTCAGTGGTAATGTCGTAATGTTTATCGTCTAAACAGGATTCAATCACAGTGGACATCCATAAAATTCTTGCCTTTATGTGTATCAATTCTAAATAACCCTCAAAGTATGTTGGACTGCAAAAGGGCATATATAGGCCTATCCATCAGCACAGATCACACATGTAAAACTTGACAAATATATTTGCTCTAAATAGTTAGTAAACGCGAAATCTTTAATTCAGAAAAAAGCAAAGAAGAATCACAGATATGGAACTACCGCAGTTTCCAGCATTTGTACTTATAAGTGCCAAGTTTGGCAGCTTTCAAGGTCTGCTCCGGAAACATATTGCCAGGGCCGACAGACATTGGCCCTGTTAGTGCCCCTCGCAAAACTCCATCCGGTAGAAAAACATGTGGGTGGTGTTTGATTAATGCTCGTGTGTATAGTATAAATTAAGATCCACGTGTGTACGACATTAACCCATATCACGGACATGTTTCAGAAATATTCTGTGTAGGATTATGAACTGCGTAAGGACCCTATCGCATTGTGTGTACCATAAACGTCATCTTCCATTGCAACCATTTTTATGTTTGCATCATTAACTTGGGAGGATCTAAAGTCTGATGAAACATCCCAAAGGGCACGAGCCGCAGAACATTCTGGAAGGTGCACAGACTCGTTTATATAGAGTACGCTTTGCGAGGCTCCGTGAGATTTGTCTGGATTATCGGTTGTTAGCGGAAGTTTCATATTTTCCGCGCAGGCGCAGTTAATGAAATTTTACTCACACGTGCTGTTAGAAGGGCATTGGCGATACTGCCAAAATGACAGGTTTAAAGATGATTTCGACGGCACGATTGTCAGCAAGATACTTGAAAAACTCACCTTTCCTTTTGCAACACAGAAATGCATCTGATTTCTCGAGAAACGTAAGTAAAATGGGTTATGCAAGAGGCCACATTACTCCCGTGCTGAACTTGAGAATGTTCAGTGGTAGGCACTGCGTATCGCCAATGATGTTGAGCTACAGGAAACATTAATTGCATATTTTGCTTTGGGGTGGTACGTTTCTCAGTTTGAGTATACATAACTATTTGTGGAAGGCAGTTTATGTTCTGCGTCAGAGTAGTACAGCTATCGACGCGAGTCTCGAAATGTGATAAGGGGATGGCCCGACCTCACCATTTGACCCATGGCCAACTATTGTCGGTTCAAAGGAAGTTCAAAGGTGTTCAAAATGAAAACTTTGGATAACAAATCAGCTTACTGGACACATTAAAGGGCACAGGTTACTTAGTGCAAACTGTTTCACTCTCCCGATTGTGTTTCTTGCTTCATCCATTGATGGTTATTGTTTGGGTTAGGGGAGATTACCCCAAACTCTTGTCATTAGTCCTTGGTCTTGGATCCCCTCTCGAATCAAGCCCCCACCCCACCCCCTTTGGGAGTTTTGACGCTAGGTGCCCTTTACAAATAAGCACACCTTCATTGTCCTTAGGCCTGGACACTCCTCCACGCTCTGGTGGGGAATTAGTCCAATGTGATTTGAGGAAACTTGAGTATCCGCTTATTATTGGGTTTCAGATGCTTAAGAAACATTTGTTTTCTTGCAAATCACATGAGAATCTGTAGCACACTTATTAAGGATGACTATATCTTAAACATGAACCATCGACCATGTATTTGCAATGTCTGAATGATGCAACACACCTCATCACAACATAAGTAAACACTGCGTCTGAAGTAGTATAGTAATCCACAAAAGTTTTCTGATGATATAATTCCATCAAGTTTCACCTTTTGGTAAAAAAATAACTATTGTGTATGTGCATAAAAGTAGGCAATCTGGTTCTGATGGCTTGTTAGACAAGTACTAATTATTTGTCATTGGTCATGTTGGTCCTGTGGTCAAGTTTTAGCAGATTATAATTACTCATTACCCTTGCCTAGCTTCATGCTTGATCCTAAATCTGTGCGGCAAGGTTTCACATTGCATGATCAGTGTTCTGGGACACACCTTGTGCCATTCACGCTCTGAAAGTTTAAAAGTACTGGCAGGCCATGCTGGCACACTCAGGAAATTAAACATAAATCTGAAAGGAAATTAAACATAAACTCCAAACTGCATTGACTGTAAAGAAATCACGCTACCTTCTTCACGAATTGTTTTCAGTCAAGTCATTTCAAGCATTGAAAAACAGGACCCAAACTAAACACACACGATTTGACTGTATAATTGACATTGAAATTAACAAACATAAGATTTACCTTCCCTCACTGAAGTCAAGCTGGTATCACTTTTGAGTAATCCCTGAACTCCCTCACTGAAGCAAGCTGGTATCACTTTGAGTACCCTGAACTCTGCATATCTCTTTCAAGCTGTTTCAAATCAATGGATTGTCTCCAGCCAGACTCGATTATTTCCAGACCGCCGCCATATAGCTGGTATATTGCTGAGAGTGGTGTAAAACTAAACTCACTCAACTCGTCTGCCATAGAGTCAACATGGCATCAACTGTAGTGTAATGTTGTACTAGTATTTTGTGAGTGGTTGTTTTATTTGCCAACACATTTATTGTGACAGCTTTAACTGATAGGTCTGAAAGGTGAAGCAGGGAGACACATTTTTTAGTAAAACACATTGTAGTTTACAACTAAGGAAGCACTCCTTTGGCTTTAAACATTAGTTTCATGAAAAGGACCCCTTGACTTTAAGAGTGTATAAACTATTCGAAATTTTCATTTCGAAGCACATACTTTTACTCAGCATTGTTTTAAAGAACTGCCCACACAAACGACAAATAATATTTTTAAACATTAGGATTTATTTGCTATATCTACATTAATATTAATGCTGTTGGTAGAAAAACCTTCTTATAGAACTTGCAGCGCTAAAGTGGCATGAATCAGTTTGATGCTACGCTGATAGTGATTACAAATGTGTGGTTGCTGCTGATCCATAATTGGAGTTTGACAACAAGTGTCGACAGCGTGCCCACTGATATGTAGGTTTTTCTGCTGCATGATAAAACTGCAGCTGTTTCCCAGAACTGATTAAGCAGCAATGATTTAGTGAATAACTGTTTACCAAGGTTATAAAAAAACATTATTGAAAACAAGTGCAGGTTCTGTTGTGTTGCGGAATATTTATCGAGGGAGTTGAAAGAGAAACTAGGTCATAGTTATCAGTCATTTACCCTATTGTTGGACAAGCAGTAGTATACATAATTTCACATCATTGTAGATGCTCATGTGCACATGATGCAGTGTGTATTGTTTCTTATTTTACCGAAAACATACATAACTCAACTTGGTATGCATCATTATATTCACACTTTGTTTCTTTGTATGAACACAATAGTCTGAGGCACAAATCAGGATTCTTGTCAGTGGTATTGTTCCTCCTCATGGTCTCAGTGTTGAAGGAGGAGGTAGCTGGGGAACTGATACCACAGGAAGGGTTTTTATGGACACAGAAAACTATAACCTTGCATCTCGGAACTCTCCAAATATTCATTGTACCAGATTCTTGCTAGAAATGTACAGGTCCTGTAATTTGTTATACTACACCATTTCATGTCTTCACAGGACCCACACATTTCCAATAAGGATCCTTGAAATTAGTGAACAGAATGACTGCTTCTATATGTGCACTTTTTTCCTTACAGACGTCCCTTCACAATATCATTGGTAAACAATGTTGGATGCAGAGAAGATACAGGTAGGTGGTAATCACATGGCAACAACAGCTTCTTCACAGTCTGATCTCTTAGTCTCCAAAGTAATTCATGAACTTCTCCTTTCTCAAGGCTATTCTGATTCGTCTTCAATCAGTTATTTGCTAGTCATGTCCAGATACAATTCCATTGCTTGTTAGTGTACGTGTGTTTGTGTTGTAGGTCAGACAAGGTGCGTGGCCATGTTATTGGCATCGATCTGGGTACCACCAACTCCTGTGTTGCCGTTATGGAAGGCAAGGCAGCCAAGGTGCTGGAGAACTCCGAAGGTGCCCGGACAACTCCCTCAGTAGTGGCCTTTACCAAGGATGGGGAAAGGCTGGTTGGAATGCCTGCTAAACGGCAAGCTGTAACCAATGCTGAAAATACACTGTCTGCAACAAAACGTTTGATTGGTCGACGATTTGAGGACAAAGAAGTACAGAAAGATATGTAAGTGAACCAACACTCTTCTGTGATAATGGCAGTGTATATCCTTGAGTACCTGAAGGCAAAAATTAAACTGGGGATGGCTATCGATATAGATCAGAGATCGATAGTCGTTAACTGAATATCGATTGATTATTGAGAATTACAGAGAAGTAACTTGGGCTAAAAAATATCTGAAAGAAATCCACATGTCAGACCTCTGGTGAGTGGTGGCAGATTTATGCTTGGATTAGTAACAAAACACTGTCCTAAACATACTTCACAAACATCCCATGAATAAACTTTATGTAGTGTCTGCGTAAATTAGAACTATATTTCATCACAATAGTGTATGTATGGTATTAGTGATAATTGAAAATCATCCACAATATTTAAGAATGATTTTTTAGCCAGCCCTATTTCATACCCTTTTTACGGATTAAAATGTGAAATGTTAATGATCATAAGAAGGACCGGTGTAAGTCTTTGTTAAGAGTGAGTGAGTTTAGTTTTCCGCCACACTCAGCAATATTCCAGCTATATGGCGGTGGTCTGTAAATAATCGAGTCTGAACCAGACAATCCAGTGATCAACAGCATGAGCATCGATGTGCGCAATTGGGATACGATGACATGTCAGTCTGCAAGAGTCTGACCTCCCGATCCCGTTAGTCGCCTCTTACGACAAGCATGGGTTGCTGAAGATCAATTCTAATCCGTATCTTCACGGGTCCTCAGTTAAGATTGAATGTAAATCTAGAGGTGCTTTCATTAAAAGTAAAAAAAAATGTAGGAATCCCTGGTTGCAAATAGCGGACCTTAAAATATGAGCATCCTCCAGTGCTCCTTCTGTACTACTGCTGAAGTGTCCAGGCTGGGTGAAAGTGATGGTTGATGAGGGGGATTGTTGTTTCCAGGAAAACTGTGTCCTATAAGATCACCAAGGCATCCAATGGGGATGCCTGGCTGGAGGCCCAGGGCAAGGTGTACTCCCCCAGCCAGGTGGGAGCCTTCGTGCTGATGAAGATGAAGGAGACGTCTGGTGGGTGGCACGTTTGGTTCATTGGATATGCATGATATAATCAAAATGAAGTGAACTTGTCTGGTATTGTCTGAAGTCAATTTATGTCAATTTGGTGATTACTTCATCATCATGGTACAGAATCATCATTTAGTCAGTGAAGACCTTGTCATTAAAAGGGTCATTCTCAGGGTTTAAGTTTTGTGAAATTCCTGCATATTAGATTCTATTATTTGCTGAAATATGATCACGGCTGATGCATAAGATTATTTGAGGAAATCTAAATTCAGACAATATTTATAATAATTTGAAAGTCTATTCTCTTCTTTGTAACCCGAGGGGCGGTGGAGTAGCCTAGTGGTTAAAGCGTTCACTTCTCATGCCTAAGACCCGGGTTCGATTCCCCACATGGGTACAATGTGTGAAACCCATTTCTGGTGTCCCCTGCCGTGATATTGCTGGAATATTGCTAAAACCGCGTAAAACTGAACTCACTCGCTTAGAAACCTGAACTTACAGGTGTTCCATGCTGTGTGCTATGGATAGAGGTTTATGTGGATTCTGATGTATTCCAGGTCATTTCTAAATTATACTTATTGGATGGATAATGTAAAGTGATATAAGGTAGTGTGAACTTAACCATAAAAGTGTAAAGAAATCATGATTTCCAAATTGAGAATCACCCTCAAAATGAGTGCAGGTATGTTTCATTTCCGTAAGTCAAGCCGTGTGTGTGAAGTATGTGACGTGTGTTTCCAGAGAGCTACCTAGGTACAAGTGTGAAGAATGCTGTTGTCACAGTGCCTGCATACTTCAATGATTCCCAGAGACAGGTCAGTGCTGCTAGCATGAATCTTTAATCTGTTAACTGATCTACAGCTTACATTCTTCATAAACCTGATGTTACCAGTGCAGCCTATAACTGACCCCACTGACAGTTGAACTCAGTATTACAGTGTTTTTAAGATACTGTTGTGGCCTTACCAAACATGACATGCAGACCTATATTCAACAAGGGTATGCACTGGACACTTGTGTTGGGAACTGGTGTAAATCGCATAATTGATGATTGGTTCATTACCACTGATCAATCATCAAAAATAATTGGTTAGCGTCATTTATGAAATTTGTTAATGCACAAAAAAATAAGAAAAAAACCTTGTAGTTATTTTGTTGTTTTTTTTGGCAAAATTTCTCATCTTTAAAGGATGACTAGTATGTGAGGAACCTGAATTTCTTGGTGTCTTTAGACCGCCCCTGTGGTGTAGTGGTTAGAGCGTCTGCCGGAGAAGGTCGCGGGTTCGATCCCTGACAGCGTCATACCAAAAGACGTTAAAATATGGTACTTGTTGGTCCCTGCCTGGCGCTTGGCATTAATGGGTACAGCAAGGACTGGTCGGCTCGGAGTCAGTATAATGTGTCTGAGTGGGGTATTCATGCTTCACTGCGGCATGGTATCTAAGTGGGCTAGCACTATAAAACCAGCTTAAGTCTGGACTAGTGCAAGCAGCCGCACATACACACACACACACGCATGCATGTCGTCATATGAGCAAAATATTCTCAAGCACGACGTTAAACCCCAAATTTCACCTCACCTCTTGGTGTCTTTAAGATAAATTCAATCATGACTTGGAACGAGCTTGTAGTGCTTATGAAATGTAACAGACAAAACCAACATTGTGAAAAATATTGTTGATGAAAACAAGTGTTCCAGAATTGTTTGTGTTCGATTATGAGAAAACATGATCGATTGCTTGGTCGTTTAGTCACTGACACCAATCTTTGATTATTTCAATTAATCGGATCACCACTACTGGACACAATTTTTATGTTGAAAGCCCTCCAAGTATTATAGCCCTGATGCAGTTTTACTTGGTTGACATTAAGAATCACATGGCTGTCTTTTTTTCCAGGCTACAAAGGATGCTGGTCAGATTTCGGGACTCAACGTGCTGCGAGTCATCAATGAACCCACTGCAGCTGCCCTGGCCTATGGCATGGACAAGTCTGCTGACAAAGTGTGAGTGAAGGCCTTTGTCATTCTCTGTCCTCCATGTTAGCTTTCAGTATCAGTAGAGAGAAGCGTATTAAGTAGTATCTCCCCGGCTGACAAAAGGGGAGTACATAGTTGGTAATAGTTTCAGATATAATTCTCCCAGTCATTACAAATTAAGTGATGATAAATTGATAAATATATTTTATATGGTATCTTTTAACCACGGGTGATATATTGTCACTGACTAGCACTATTAAAAAGGAAAGGGGTGTAAAGAGGTCAACATATCCAGTTTGTTTCACGACAAATTCAACAACGCTCACTTCTAGGGGTGAAACGGTACGCTCTTTCCACGGTACGGTACGTATTGCGGTACTAGGCTTTCGGTTCGGTCCGTTTCGGTTCGGTATATGAAATATGATCATAATGCAGAAAATTGACAAGCGCCAAACCTTACACTGTTTAATAACATGGAAAAAATAACCATAATCTTTGTTATTTTGAATGCACAAACTTGTCAGTTTCATGACAAGATAGAAGAATTAAAGTATCACTGGAACCTTGGAGCTAACAGCTGTGTGGCAAAATAGCAAGTATCCAAGTATGATTAAAAGTCACTAACATCACATCAGCATTTACTGCAGTGAAATGACCATGTCCCAGAAAATGTTCATGCTTAAAAACCCAAAACAAACAACAACACACAAATCAGATGTTGTCTAATGTCACTCCGTTGATGACATATCATAGACAAATAAAGCAAACAAATTAACACAACACAGTTGCCATAAGACAGTTACAGTCTGTGTGACTGATCATTGTCCTTGCTCTAAATCATTGTCTATCTCTCGTTTCAATCGGTTAAACATTTAGAGACTTGGGAAGTACTGCTACACAATCTTGACCCATTCCCAGAAATTTGTTTTATTCAGTTTTCAGATTCATTCAAAATATCTTTTAAAGTTCACTCAGAAATGTATTTCTCCTTTCTGAAAGAAATATGTTTTAGCTTGAGCTGAATTCTCTGTTTATTGGTCATTAAATGTTCATTGTTCTGATATAGCTTGTACTGAGATGGTAGCAACAACAAGCAAACATAAGTCCTAAGAACTGTGACAGAAAAGCCACCAGATCCATACCCATAGTTGCAGTCATCCCTCGCCGTAACCCCGGTCTTGGGGTCCATGAGACAAAATAACGTTATACATGTCCTGGAATAGAGGCCAAGTAAAATGTATTTTCCAAATACATAACAGAACTGCTATTTCGTGTATTGTGCCCAGTCAAAACTATGTCGTATCGTCGGAGATAAAAAAACAAACTTTGTAAATTAATATAAATATGTGTATAGGAAACCTACAATCACATTAAACATCACTAGACATAATAATTCAGTTGCCCTTCCTGTTATGCTACCTGTTATTCAACTAAGCCGGAAATAACAATCAGCTGTGTACAAATGTTTTTCTCCAATCTACCGGTGATTCACTTAAAAGCAATCTGAAAATATAACATCAAAGAATTTCTATTCCATTACCAGAATAATTTATATCTCAAGCAGTTATTCTATAATATATATCGCTGTGGTTTTAGTATTATGCATGTTTTCTACAAATATATTTATCATAATAATTAACATAGGCTCAGCACTTTGGGTTACGTGGCTGGATACATTTTACGTAGAGGACAGTTTGACAAATCACCGTTGACTTACCGCGGTACCTGCCACTTTGATTGTAAAAACAAAATGTTGGCAATTAATTGTGAAATCAGACTTCAATGAGTCAATAACGCGGATCTTGGGGTCCATGGATGACCGGGCGGTAATCTGTTCGTGATTGCTGAAAATAATTGTGAAATTGGTGCTATCGCGGTGGGGGCGCGAAAAGCGGACCCTTATGAACAAGGTAAGCGGAAGTGGTACGCGTTTAGAAAAAGGTGATGCCATTTCACACACGTTTTCTCCGATGTTACTGTAAACAGTTTTGATGAATAAAATTGGGATTAAATTTAATAAAATAAAATGAAATCGATGAAGATCGTTTTATTATGAGTTTTCTGACATCATACTCTACGTTTTCGGATGGCAGTGTTTACTCGTGCTATATAATGCGTTGTGTTGCATCACAGCAAACATCGTAAGTACTCGGCTGATGGCGTGTCTTTATGATAATGTTGACTTTTTATTAGTTATTACGATGTTCCGCAGTTCGTCTGATTTGAAATAACTGAAAAAGACACGGAACCCGGCTACTGATCTGGTATCTGCAGTACATTGCTGTCTTGCTGACTTTGTAAGTAGATGACTTGAGGCGATCTCGAATTTACTTCCAGGAAAGTAGCGGCCACCAAGCAAAGAAATGCATAGATTTCGACTAAATGATTCGATTTCTAGACATTTTAGAAAAGGTTTAAAATAAATAATAAAATGACTGTACGAAAACCAAAAATACCGAACTTTTGCATTGCATTGCGGTATACCGAACCGAGGGCAAAATACCGCGGTTCTACTAATACCGTGGTATACCGTTTCACCCCTACTCACTCCCGTACAAAACTATACATACATTTCCAGACAATAGGTTTTCCTACAAATTGAGACATAAATCACAAAAATCAAACATTTAACATTGTGTGAATGAGACTGTAAAATACAATGAGAGATCCATGTACAAGATAATTAGATTGTACCTGTGGGATGGGGGTGAAGGTTGGAAAGTGTGACAGTATCCTGTAAAAAGTCTTGTTGTCCTCCTTTCCTTCTCCCTTCATTCAAGGTGGCCAAGTAAACCACTCACCTTGTAGACAATAAACAGTTTGGGCATATATTGGTGTACATGTTCCTTGTCAGGTGGGAGTGTTCCAATAGCTGCTGCTGGATTCCATGTGTCAGCCCATACATGGGTGTGTGTTGTAGTTTCTTGAATATAATGGTTTGTTGCAGTATTGCTGTGTATGATCTGGGAGGCGGTACGTTTGATATCTCCATCCTGGAGATTCAGAAAGGGGTATTTGAGGTCAAGTCCACCAATGGCGACACTTTCCTGGGTGGAGAAGATTTCGACAATCATCTAGTCTCTTTCCTAGCCAAGGAATTCAAGAAAGATGTAAGACCAAGCACATGTTGGATGTTTTGCTCATTGTTTTGTGACTGAAGTTCTGTGTTTTATATTTTGTTCTTTTTTCAAAGTGATTAGTTCACCCCTTATATTAACCTAACAAAATGCTGGGCAGCCATTTATATAATGAATACTGTCATGAGATCAGTAATTTCAACTCCTGTAATCATGGAATTGGCAATGATGATTATGACATTTGTAGGGATGGGACCAATTGCTATTTTGATGTACAGGAATCAAATTTTAGTATTTACACCTAATATGGCAAGAAATATATGAAAAGATGGTATATTATTGGAATGCATTAGACCTGTTGTCCTGTCTGGCTTCAGCTGGGGTACCATGAGAAGTGATCTCTTTACAGAACGTAGTTACACCAGTACTGTGGATGACCTGTGAATTCCTTGTAACATTACAGCATGAAGACAAGTCACTGCTTTGAGTAGAACTTGGCAACTCCATACTGAAATGTTTGGGGTGATAGCAGCATCAGTGGTTACGCTACAGTAGCAGATTAAAATCCAACTTCAGCTGAGTGGGTTTTATAATAGGTCACATTCATTTGCCTGAGCTCATTTTGTCCGTATTTTCAATCCAGCGCTGTTTTGATTAGTCACTTAATAATGTCTGTTGGTTCTTTGATTTTTCAAGTGTATGTATGCATGTGAATATCCCAGGAGGAATGCTTACATGATTCCTTCTGATTTGAGAATAACAATGCATAAGTCTATGGCATTTTCACATACTGTTGGACAATTTCTAGGCATTCACCCAGAAATCATTGTGATATATATGCATAATTTCAATAGGAATAGAGAGTCGTGTTTGATGGATGTATTTTATTGCAGCAAGGTATAGACATAACAAAGGATACCATGGCAATGCAGAGGCTGAGAGAGGCGGCAGAAAAGGCGAAGATCGAGTTGTCGTCATCCTTACAGGTCTGTGCAGGACAATATTACTTATCCACTAACTCTATACAGCTGGTGACAGATGTATAAGACAATATCTTGCTTAGTTTCCCTGACACACTGTTATTGAACCCTTCTTGGTCAAGTTTTAGATTTGATTGATCTATACTGTGATGTTAGTAAATGACTAAACAGCATCTAAGGGTGAAACTTGGTATAGAAGTGTTTGTCTTAACCACCACAGATAGTCAGCAGGTGGTACTTACCATGTATGATCTTGCGTTACATCTGTGGCAGAGGAATCTCGGCAAAGGACGCAGCCATGTTGATCTGTTCTGGGTCTTGGGTTGTTTTCCATGCTGCGAGAGTTCTTGAGAGTTGGTCAGATGCTTGTGTGGCTCTGGTCATAGTTGTTTGAACTCACAAATGTTTCAGCATCACACAACTAGAGCTTGGCTGTGATGGAATGTTTCACAAGGATTTAACTTATTGTAGATTTTGGGTGGTGGAGTAGCCTAGTGGTTAATGCGTTCGCTCATCATGCCAAGGGCTGGGGTTAGATTCCCCACATGTGTGAAGCCTATTTCTGGTGTCCCCGGCCGTGATATTGGTGGAATGTTGCTAAAAGTGGAGTTAAACTAAACTCACTCACTACTGTAGATTCATATTCAGCCAGCGCTTGTGCTTTCTTCACAGGGAATTTATTACAATGAGAAACAAATTTGGTTTATATTAAAATATTCATTTCTCATCACAGGCACCAATTTTATTGGCATTTGGCAAAGATTTGAATTAAATTGTTTTTTGACATATATACTAGCCACATAAAGAAACTGTGCATTGTCAAAATATTATCCCAGTTGATAAGTACGATAACAATGTCAAAGGTACATATAAACTTTAATGGAGGGATTATGAGACCATAACAAGTCTGGAGAATTTCAATTGAAAAGTCAATCACAATGACGTCACGAGTAGCCCACACCAGTTAAGTTGCCCTGAACAATCACCAAAGGAGTTCTTTGGCGTGCTGTTATTCCACCCGTAATCATCAAGGAACCACCACCAAAGCGATTCCTCTCCAAGACACAGGCCTGTGCATAACGTTCTCCCACGCGTCTATAGGCACGTTGACGTCCATCACTATGGGAAATGTTAAACCTGGACTCATCTGTAAAAAACAACATTTCTACACCAAAACAAGGGTCTGCGGACATGATTTCGGCACCACATTCGGCGAGCTTGTCGATGACGTTGTGTCAGGATAGGCTGTATGGCGGGACGTCGTGGTCTGATCCCGTGATGACGTAAACGTTGTCGAACTGTGTTGGGGTGGATACGGCGAAGTCCTGGGATGGTTCGGGCAGTCATCACTGCAGTCTGAAACCTGTGGCGAAGATGGGTCACCCTTATCCATATGTCCTGTCTTGGCGTTCCGATCAATGACGTCATTTGTGTTCTGGTAGCGTCTCACCAGTGCAGAAATGGTGTTCCGGTGGCAGTGGAAATGTGCAGCCACTTGTCGTTGAGACATTCCTCCACGGACCATCCCAAAGGCCTCATGACGTTGTGCAGACGTGAGCCTTGGCATGCTATGCGTTTCAATAGCCGTTTAATTTTTTGAACGATCGCAAGGGCAGGGGTTGAGCTTTCCAAAGTGACAGTATTGTGTGGCATTCATTTGCTCTGTTTCTCTTTCCCGGAATGCACGTGCAACAACGTATTGCACGTCTCAAGGACGAACCTACTGATGTCACGGAACATGACACGTGCATGCATGTTGGATACATGTCACTAATCTCTGAGTTTAAATCCTTATGTGTCTAAACAGGTTTGATAAATTTAGTTTTTTAATTTTTGTATGCACAGTTTCTTTATGTGCCTAGTATATATACATATATATTCGTGAGTGTTAATTGAATGATCTAAATGGATTTGATAGTCCTGCAGATTGTCCTGAACTGTGGACTGTTTGTTTTTGTCCCCTGTCGCAACGCGCAATGGGGGACTATGTATTCAGTGGCGTACGTCCCGATTCTTGTTAACACGATATCTCATGAACTGTTGTACCCAATATCTTCAAGGTCACCACGACTTGTTGACTACTTTTCTAACTCTTGTTAACGGAATATCTCATGGACTGTTGTACCCAATATCTTCAAATTTGGTGACAGCCTACGTTAGGGGATTTGGGAGACCTTGACCTTATTTTCAAGGTCACCACGACACTGACCACTTTTCAAACTGTTGTTTAAGTGATATCTCATGCACTCTAGTATCCAATATTGTCAAATTTGGTGACAGCATACATTGGGGGATTACGCAGACACCAGTCAATTGGGTGACCTTGACCTTATCTTGAAGGTCACCACGACACTTTGAACACTTAACTCTTAACGCGATATCTCATGGACTGTTGTACACAATGTCTTCAAATTTGGTGGCAGTTTACATTGGGGTATTACACAGACACCAGATTATTTGGGTGACCTTGACCTTTTCTTTAAGGTCACCACGACACTTTGACCGCTTTTTAAACGCGATATCTCACCCAATGTACATTGCACCCAACGTTTTCAAGTATGTTGACAGCCTACATTGGGTGATTATGCAGACACCAGTCATTTCAGGCATCTTGTATGTGACCAAAAAATAAAAAGTAATAAATATAGATATTCCATTCTTTAGCGGCAGGGGACATTGCCATATCGGTGGCAAACACTTATTTAACAAGTTTTATATATTTCTCATTATTAGTCAAATAATTGTAAGTCAGAAGACATGAGCAGTGATGATACATTGATGAATTCTACAATGATATCAGTAAATACTGGATTGTGATTGGTTAATCAAAGTCATTCAGAGGTATATAATCACGTTATATACTTCTGATTTTCCAACACAGTATGTATTTAAAAAAGAATCTTAATAACGCGGTTATAGTAGAATGGAGGTAAACTTTCTGTGTTGGAAAATCAGAGGTATATAATGAAATCATAATAGCTCTAAAATTTGTATTTAAAACCTCACGCTTACCTTACAACTGCAGTCAAATTCGGTCTTTCTGGAATTGGAGTGAACTTTCACCACAGATAGTCAGCAGGTGGTACTTACCATGTATGATCTTGCGTTACATCTGTGGCAGAGGAATCTCAGCAAAGGAGGCAGCCATGTTGATCTGTTCTGGGTCTCTGGTTGTTTATTTTGCTGAGAGTGTTCTTGAGAGTTGGTCAGATGCTTGTGTGGCTCTGGTCATAGTTGTTTGAACTCACAGATGTCTTCAGCAAAAATGAGACATAATTCCCACTACAAATACTCATAGTAAATTCATTATGGTGTTATCAATACTTAAGCCACACTATGTTTTGGAGAATTTTGTGACCTGAAACCTTATTGTTCCTTGTCCATATTACTTCAGACGGACATCAACCTCCCCTACCTTACAATGGACTCCAGTGGCCCAAAACACATGAACCTGAAGTTAAGCAGGTCCAAGTTTGAGTCCATAGTGAATGATCTCATCAAGAGGACAGTGGGACCCTGTCAGAAAGCTCTGCAGGATGCGGAAGTGAAGAAGTCTGATATAGGGGAGGTCATCCTTGTTGGTGGCATGACCAGAATGCCCAAAGTAAGTCACTTATCCTCCCTGAGTTAAGCTAGCTACCTCTGACAGATAACTTGCTTGCACTTTACATTGAAAGTCTCAAGATGATAAGTTTTGTTTAGAGGCTATTCTATGCAATGGAGTGCAAGAGGGTTTGAGTGCTAAACATAGACGTAGACTACAGAAAGGTAACAGCAATAATGGGTATCACATGATCAACTGTCACATGATCACCTAGTGTTTGGGTAAGGATATGTTCCAGCATTCACACTGTCATGGAACAGACCTTGTATTTTGTTGGTAACTTTGAAAAGGCACTAGATTTGTCAAATGATTCTATGAAAGGTTGCATAGACATGATCAAATAATGCCGTAACTACTAGTCTGATTCATTGTTTTCTGGTTGAAGTGGATAAAGGGTCTGTGAGAGGAATGTTAATGGTTCAATGCCCAGCCACATTGTACCAAAACATTTAAAAAGATGGACTTTTATGTTTCCCTGCCTGCCATACTTCATTAAGAGAATGATAAGGGCTGGGACGATACACTATGTCACGATATGATACGTATCGCGATAATATACCTGCGATACGATACGTATCACGATACATACACCTTGAAAGAATGACACAGTATTAAGATTTAAAATGATTTATTAGACGGTATTTGTGTATAACAATAACACTATTGTAATAAACAAGTAACTCTATCATACTTGCGTATTTTTCTCTACATAAGTACTTTGACATGTTTAAGAGAATACTGTTTTGAAGAAAAGTTGTTTATTGTTTTGTATCGATGCACCCTGCGACGATACGATAGCTGTATCGTGATGTATCGGTGCATCTTTGAATTGTCGCAGCCCTAAGAATGATACAAGGACAGAATGGATCAGTGTCACATAATGTGTAGGTTAAAACTGCCGCATGGTGTCTCAGTGGGCTAGTACTCTAAAACCAACCTTAGTCTGGTTTAATACAGGCAGTCACACAAACACACATATATATGGACCTTAGTGTATAAGTGCATGAAACCTATCTCCATTTCACCTCATTGTTTCCTACCAGGTTCAAGAGACAGTCCAGGAGCTGTTTGGACGTACTCCAAGCAAGTCTGTCAACCCAGATGAAGCTGTAGCCATTGGAGCTGCCATCCAGGTGAGGCATCAGAACATGCAACTGACATGTGACTCACATCACTTGCGCACCTCTCATACACACCTCACATACACATTCATATCATATACATCGTACCTAATCATCACACACGTGTCATGAACATGCATTACATGAACACTCAGCTCGAGCTCATTTGTGTGATTTGTTGTTCACTATGAGGATGTGGTATCCCAGAAGTGATTGGTGTGTTGGCTGGAGATGTCACGGATGTGCTGCATCGTTCTGTAACGTGTATGATGTGTTTCCAGGGTGGTATGTTGGCTGGAGATGTCACGGATGTGCTGCATCGTTCTGTAATGTGTATGATGTGTTTCCAGGGTGGTGTGTTGGCTGGAGATGTCACGGATGTGCTGCATCGTTCTGTAATGTGTATGATGTGTTTCCAGGGTGGTGTGTTGGCTGGAGATGTCACGGATGTGCTGCATCGTTCTGTAACGTGTATGATGTGTTTCCAGGGTGGTGTGTTGGCTGGAGATGTCACGGCTGGAGATGTCACGGATGTGCTGCATCGTTCCGTAACGTGTGTGATGTGTTTCCAGGGTGGTGTGTTGGCTGGAAATGTCACGGATGTGCTGTATTGTTCCATAACGTGTATGATGTGTTTCCAGGGCGGGGTGTTGGCTGGAGATGTCACGGATGTGCTGTATTGTTCCATAACGTGTATGATGTGTTTCCAGGGTGGTGTGTTGGCTGGAGATGTCACGGATGTGCTGTATTGTTCCATAACGTGTATGATGTGTTTCCAGGGTGGTGTGTTGGCTGGAGATGTCACAGATGTGATGTATTGTTCCGTAACGTTTTTGATGTGTTTCCAGGGTGGTGTGTTGGCTGGAGATGTCACAGATGTGATGTATCGTTCCGTAACGCGTGTGTGATGTGTTTCCAGGGTGGTGTGTTGGCTGGAGATGTCACGGATGTGCTGTATTGTTCCATAACATGTATGATGTGTTTCCAGGGTGGTGTGTTGGCTGGAGATGTCACGGATGTGATGTATTGTTCCATAACGTGTATGATGTGTTTCCAGGGTGGTGTGTTGGCTGGAGATGTCACAGATGTGATGTATCGTTCCGTAGCGTGTATGATGTGTTTCCAGGGTGGTGTGTTGGCTGGAGATGTCACGGATGTGATGTATTGTTCCGTAACGTGTATGATGTGTTTCCAGGGTGGTGTGTTGGCTGGAGATGTCACAGATGTGATGTATTGTTCCGTAACGTTTTTGATGTGTTTCCAGGGTGGTATGTTGGCTGGAGATGTCACAGATGTGATGTATCGTTCCGTAACGTGTGTGATGTGTTTCCAGGGTGGTGTGTTGGCTGGAGATGTCAAGGATGTGCTGTATTGTTCCATAACGTGTATGATGTGTTTCCAGGGTGGTGTGTTGGCTGGAGATGTCACGGATGTGCTGTATTGTTCCATAACGTGTATGATGTGTTTCCAGGGTGGTGTGTTGGCTGGAGATGTCACGGATGTGCTGTATTGTTCCATAACGTGTATGATGTGTTTCCAGGGTGGTGTGTTGGCTGGAGATGTCACGGATGTGCTGCTGCTGGATGTCACTCCCCTCTCCCTAGGCATAGAGACTCTTGGAGGAGTGTTCACCAAGCTCATCAACAGAAACACAACCATTCCCACAAAGAAGAGTCAGGTAAACCTGCAACATATTTATGTGGAGTACTTATCACCACTTCTTATGAAGTGATGGACGGTGGGGTAGCCCAGTGGTTAAAGCGTTCCCTCGTCCCGCTGACGACCCATGTTCAATTCCCCTCATGGGTACAATGTGTGAAGCGCATTTCTGGTGTCCCCTGTTGTGATATTGATGGAATATTGCTGAAAGCGATGTAAAACTAAACTCGCTCACTTATGAAGTGAGAAATCGAGGTTACACACTTCTGTTTTTTGGTCACTTTGGATGCAGTACTTACCTGTTGATATGACAATGTTATAATGGCTGTGTTTGTTGCAGGTGTTTTCGACAGCTGCTGATGGTCAGACCCAGGTGGAGATCAAGGTGCACCAAGGGGAGCGAGAGATGGCTGCCAACAACAAACTCCTGGGACAGTTCTCTTTGGTGAGAGGGTACTTTGATGTGTGAGATGGGGTACATAGAGGTGTGGGTGCCTTGAGCTGTGGGAGTGGATGTGTGGGGGTGGGGTACGGTGCTTTGGGGTGTGGGTGCTTGGAGGTGTGGGTGCTTGGAGGTGTGGGTGCTTGGAGGTGTGGGTGTGTGGGTGCTTGGAGGTGTGGGGATTTTGGTGCTTTGAGGTGTGGGGATGTGGGTGCTTTGATGTGTAAGGGTGTGGGTGCTTGAATGTGTGGGGATGTAGATGCTTGGAGGTGTGGGGATGTGGGTGCTTGCAGGTTTGGGGATGTGGGTGCTTTGGGGTGTAGGTGCTTTGAGGTGTGCAGGGATGTGGGTGCTTGGGGTGTGGGTGCTTTGAGGTGTGGGGGGGTGTGGGTGCTTTGAGGTGTGTGGGGTGTGGGTGCTTTAAGGTGTGGGGGTGTGGGTGCTTTGAGGTGTGGGAATGTGGGTGCTTGGAGGTGTCGGGATGTGGGTGCTTGGGAGTCTTGGGGGATGTGGGTGCTTGGAAGTGTGTTGGGGCTTGGAGGTGCTGAGGGATGTGGGTGCTTGGAGGGTGTGGGTGCTTGGAGGTGTGGGTGCTTGGAGGTGCACTTGGGGAGCTTGGAAGTGAGGGATGTGGGTGCTTGGAGGTGATGGGGTGTGTGCTTTGAGGGTGTGGGGTGTGGGTGCTTTGAGGTGTGGGTGCTTGAATTTGTGGAGGTGTGGGTGCTTTGAGGTGTGGGAGCTTTGAGGTGTGGGAGTGTGGGTGCTTTGAGGTGTGGGTGCTTGGAGGTGTGGGGTGTGGGGTGCTTGGAGAGGTGTGGGGTGCTTGGGGTGTGTGTGTGTGGGATGTGGGTGCTTGGAGTGTGGGTGTGAGGGATGTGGGGGTGCTTGGAGGTGTGGGTGCTTGGAAGTGTAGAAGTGTGGAGTGCTTTGAGGTGTAGGAAGTGTGGGTGCTTTGAGGTGTGCGTGGGTGCTTGGAGTGTGTGGGTGCTTTGAGGTGTGGGTGGGGGTGTGGGTGCTTTGAGGTGTGGGGGTGTGGGTGCTTTGAGGTGTGGGGGTGTGGGTGCTTGGAGGTGTGGGTGCTTTGAGGTGTGTGATGGGGTGCTTTGGTGTGTGTGATGGGGTTCTTGGATGTGATGGATGGGGTGCTTTGAGGGGGTGGGGTAAGGTTTATTGAAGGGTGGCATGGTTGAGGTGTTTTGAAGGAGTGGGAGTGTCTTGAGGTGCTTCGCGGGGTTTGATGGGGGTGGTAGCATGGATGCCTGGATGTTCAGTGTCCTGGAAGTCTTACATGTGTGAACAGAACATGGATGCTGTTGCTACAGTTTGGAGTTAGTAGCACAATGATTTGTCTTGGTGATAGATGAGTAGAACATGGATGGGCAATCTGTATGACCTGAGCACAGATTCACAACTGGTTGATTATCGTATTTTTGCATCTTGAATGTGATGATTACTTTCTGATGTCAATGTGTTTGGTCCTGGCTATTACGTGACTCACAATGCTATGACATCGCTGCACTGCAAGTCTAATTGCAGTACCGTGTTCAGAGATGTACATTTTTCATAGAAAACTAATGAAGAGCAGTTTTTGATGATAAATAGAATCTCAACCCTGTGTCTTCTGATATCAAATATATCAACACTCAAGCCTTGAATTTTTGTAACTTTATCAACTCGTGATGATATATTTGATCTCAAAAGACTCTATCTATTGGCAAATGTATTCTCTATCTATTGGCAAATGTATGAGCCAAGAAAGTTAAATAGAAAGTTCGATTATCTTGCGGTTGACTTGACTTGAGGACACCTTGTGATGTATATTTCAGGTTGGTATTCCTCCAGCTCCCCGAGGCGTACCACAGGTTGAGGTGACCTTTGACATTGATGCAAATGGCATTGTTAATGTCTCTGCTCGGGACAAGGGTACTGGTAAAGAACAGCAGAGTAAGTACGATCTTGTCTTTCGGGATAACACCACAGATAGTCAGCAGGTGGTACTTGCCATGTATGATCTTGCGTTACATCTGTGGTAGACGAATCTCAGCGAAAGAGGCAGCCATGCTGATCTGTTCTGGATCTCAGGTTGTGTATTTTGCTGAGAGTGTTCTTGAGAGTTGGTCAGATTCTTGTGTGGCTCTGGTCATAGTTGTTTGAACTCACAGATGTTTCAGCATCACACAACTAGAGCTTGGCTGTGATAGAATGTTTCAAAATATTGCACCCTTTCTGGATGCATTGTCACTGAGGAGGAATCAGTTATTTGTTAACCTTACTGGTGGGTTTTACCCTTATGTACAACACCAGGGGTCCAGGACACATCAAAATTAATGTCAAATGTCCCTAGGGGAAATTGTCGGAAAGGAATGAAATGGCGTAGTATAATGGGCCCTGTTATACAAAGCGATTGTTGCACAGTGATGATTGTAAGGCTATGTATAAGGATTTTGCAATTACCTCAGTGTTGCAATAGTTGTGGGGAACTGACCACTGTACGGTAAGACTGGATACATTACTTTATTGACAGTAGCTGTATATTTCTCATCAAGAATGTGTGTGTATATAGAGGGAGAGAGAGAGAGAGAGCATAATTATATATAGATCAGTATGCTTAAAAAGTTTTGGAGGGAGGGAGAGACTGCGTACTTACTTGACAACAATATAAGGATTTATACACAAATGTCAAATCACGAGATACAGAAGTTGCCATCCAGAAAGCATCTTGCGGTTATTGAGAGAAAGAGAGAGTGTCCTTCTTTTCAGGTCATCCAATGAATGATTTTAATGATGTGACAGTGGTGTGCGATTTAGTTGATTTGCCTCACAACTAGTGAAGTCATTGCAGTAAGTTTGTAAAATCTAATTGCCATTAGATTTGGCTTCATGGTTGTCTCAGCTATGAACATGATGTAGAGAGAAGAACAAGTTATGGAATTAAAAATCATGCATTAACTGGGATGTGATGTGGACTTCTGATATAAGATTGTACTCAAGACCTTTATAGTATCTGTTTATAACATCATCACCACAGATAGTCAGCAGGTGGTACTTGCCATGTATGATCTTGCGTTACATCTGTGGCAGACGAATCTCAGCCAAGGAGGCAGCCATGTTGATCTGTTCTGGGTCTCTGGTTGTTAATTTTGCTGAGAGAGTTCTTGAGAGTTGGTCAGATTCTTGTGTGGCTCTGGTCATAGTTGTTTGAACTCACATATCTCTCTTCATATGACCCATTAAAGTGTAAAGAGGCAAATGATAGGATACAAGAACAGTTATTGAAATGTTATTATGTTTGTGCATTTAACAGAACTGAAGAATACTGTTTTGTTTCCTTGTTAACATTGCTGTGTATAAGTGCGTCATCTGATCATAAGACTTGCATTTTCCTGATTCTGGTGTGATGATGTTAACCGTCTTTGTTCATGTAGTTGTAATCCAGTCGTCGGGAGGTCTCTCCAAGGAGGACATCGAGAACATGGTGAGAAATGCAGAGAAGTATGCTGAGGAGGACAAGAAGAGGAAGGTAAGCAGCCTGAAGTGTCGTCATGGCTACCAACTAGTTTAAGGTTGTGGATTAGCTGTCTAGTTACGTAGTGCACAGGGACTGTAGGCAGGGGAAGAGCACTGGGTTGAGAACTGTAGGCAGGGGAGAGCACTGGGTTGAGAACTGTAGGCAGGGGAGAGCACTGGGTTGAGAACTGTAGGCAGGGGAGAGCACTGGGTTGAGAAGTGTAGGCAGGGGAGAGCACTGGGTTGAGAACTGTAGGCAGGGGAGAGCACTGGGTTGAGAAGTGTAGGCAGGGGAGAGCACTGGGTTGAGAACTGTAGGCAGGGGAGAGCACTGGGTTGAGAAGTGATGGTGTTTGAAACTATGATGAGGCTGTGAGATTTGACTGTTTGATGCGTGTTGCAGGAAGTTGTGGAGGCAGTGAACAGTGCAGACAGTATCATCCATGATACAGAGACAAAGATGGATGAATACAAGGACCAACTGCCAGCTGATGAGGTAAGTATCACTCCAACCTCGGTCCTTCCACTTGACACAAGGCAGTGATGTCTCTATTTTTCGTCTCCTACAGGCTGTTCTGCTTGTATGAGGAATCTTATGTCTGAGCCTTGGTCTTATCAAATCTTTGAGTAGAATCATTAGAAACAAGTTTAGTTAAAGAAATATTTCTGAATACTGATGAGGAATGTTGGGAAACTGGTATGTTCTTCTGTTGTCTGAACACCTTGGGAATGTGGACCCTGTCGCTGAAGTCACTTGGGTGGGTGTGTTTAGGGTGGAGGAGAACAAGTCACTTGTTGATTGGGTAGTCATGTCATGAGGGGCCTTGACCCATAGTTCAGTCACAGACAAGCAGATGTCCGGGCTGATGGATTTGGTGTCCTATATCGAAATAGGCTTATAATTAACCTTAATATTGTCTGCACTGAAACTAACCATGCAAGTGGATAATGTGCCTTGAATGTCAACAGCTAGCATCAACTGGCATATCTCAGGCCCATCTGAGGTCAACTGTTGAAATCTAAAATATATCCATTTGTAAGTTGCCTGTTACGCTTGACAAGCATGGATGTTTCCTTTTCATTGATTGGCTGCTTATGATTATAATAGATTGAACTGAAAATTTCAGAAGCACACCATGTTTTAAAATGTGTTAATAGTGGTGAACATGGCAACATGGATGGGAGAGACAATTTAGTATCCAATTGCTAATGGTCTGACGGTTTCAGATAACACAATACCATTTTAAAACAAAATGTACATATAAAGAATATTTTAGAATTTAACCTCAAGTTTCGTGAAATGATCTTGTCTTACACCCTGTGTTTGTGTCAACAGTGTAACCAGCTGAAGGAGAAGATCACCAAGGTGAGGGAGGTGCTTGCCGACAAGGACATCGAGACCGCTGACAGCATCCGAGAGGTCACATCGGACCTCCAACAAGCATCACTCAAACTCTTTGAGATGGCTTACAAGAAGGTAAGAACACCTGTCTTTAAATTCCACATTGCCATCTGTAGGACTATTCCATTTACATTCCAAGGCCATGATGTTCTTATTTTTCGTCTCCTACAGCAGCAATGCTTCTGCGGAATACAAACTCTGAGCCTTGTGACAATTGTCTGTTATAACATGTAATGGGATGTCTTGTGTATTCAAATTGTGTCCATATTACTGGATTAACACTTGTTTTTCACATGGTAGATGGCGTCAGAGAGGGAATCATCCTCCTCCTCATCTTCCTCTGAGGAATCCAGTGATTCCACATCATCATCATCATCATCATCATCATCTGAGGAGAAGGAAGAGAAGGAAGAGAAGAAGGATAAGAACTAAGTGTTATGATACGAGTTGTGAGATACACGGAACAGTGGCTTCGTCTGCAAGCACACGCCACAGACACTTGTGAGATACACGGAAGTGATCATTATTGTGTGTGGGTTAGATATTCATTGAGAATAGTAGTCAGCTCATCTAGCAGATTGCACCCAGTACATACAGACATACATTCTTGTACAGGTCATCATCAAGTTGCACAGAGTCATCATCTGTATTGAAAATTCCTTCATGATAAAAATCAAAGTGTTTGATAAAAATATGGTTCCATCGCCAAGCAAGATGTATGCTACGACAGCACTGCGCTGCATGTCTCATCCTGAGATTGTTACAGATGTTGTTAGTGCTGGATGGAGTTGTGTCATGTGGGGAGGGATGGTAGTGGGGGTGAGGGAAGACACCAGAATAAAAGTGTTACAGTATCTGTACATATATTAGCTAGGCAGAAAAGCATTTAGTTTGTGATATTTGAGTGTGTGATCATATTCAGTGGAAGGATGGAAACTGTAGATATGTGTGTGATTCATAGTCATGCGAGACGACACGAAATGAGACATTGGTTACTGTTTGTAATCCCTTGTGTCTTTGTATCATTGTATCATAATATATACTTGTGAAGAAGAATGTCTTGTTTCTCTTCCTTCCTTATTTAGTATTATGTTAAATGTTGGATGTGAGGCTTGTTCTGCCAACTATAATTATGACTGTAATGATAGAATTCTTTGCATTTCAGTGCATATCTCAGTGGTAAAGGGGTTGCTGCTTTTCTTAAAAGTAAGATTAGGGGGTGTCAGAATCAGACTATAGGGGCAAGCCTCAGAAGCCCCATGTAACCCCACTTAATTTGAACACAGTAGGTTTTGGAAGTGATACTTGAAACAATAAATGAAAACTTGCTACTTGCGTTGTTATGGAAACGTAAACTTCAATCATTTAAATTAAGGCAGCACAACTGAAATATACAGAAGAATTACGTTTGAAAATTTAAGAAGGCTTGACACTTTCCATACCAACAAGCAGAAAATATTTTGCTGTTTATATTCATGCAAAGTCACCCTTAATATATATGTCTTCTTTTGTATTCTAGCATTTACTCCCACCACTGTACTCGCATTGTGGCCTGGAATATTACACAGAGCATTCAGGGAATGGTTTCATCCACTCCCTTACATGTGACGCTAGGTTTGACCTCTCTTGCCTCCACTAAGGTGAAACACTAAATGGTAATGATCAACTATTTCACAAAGAAAGATGAATTTGGAATCTCATGACAGTATTAGAATGGTATTTGGATTGTGTCATTGTTCTGTGTGAGATAACAGACTTTGTGGTCATGCGTTGAGTTTGTTTCCCTCTGACATAAGAGAACAAATGGCTGAGATTGATCCTGAGTACCTAATACATGCTGTCACAGAAGGCAGTGTTGTCTCATTCATATTCCACGTGCTCGGATATGTGTGTGTTAAAACATTTGGTTTTGTGACCAAAGTTACATGAATGATACGGTTCAGATCTTAGATTAGCCAGTGTATGTTTTACACACACTCACTTGGAATATTGGATTTTATGATTTACAAATCAAGTGTAAGGCCTAAATGCTATCATACTGACAAATTTCATTTGAAAAGAGTTGCTGTTGATTGCATTGTATCTTTATGGAACTAGTATTGTAATTATTTGGAAGTATAAAGAAATGAAATAAAAATAAAAAGAAGGCAGTATATTGTTTTCATGCTTTTAGAATTTGTGTTTGAATGCATTCATGGTGAAAGTCACCTGTCGTGACATCTGGGGTCATGGTATTGACTTCTCACTGACATACTTCTAGATCATATGTACCTGTGAAGATCAGGGTAAGGATTGAACAGGTGATGAAGTGGTGACACAACCAGTGTACAACGCAAGCCCATGAGGTGATATTAGGATGATGTGATGAAGTACCCATAGTCTGGGTTGATTGTAAGAAACACTTATGATACCTTCAAATCTATCTTCACAGATGGATCCAAGCTCTATGGCAGTGTTGCTAGTGCTACTGTCATTGGATCCAGCAGGGTTAGCCATTAACAGGTTGCACCTTTGCAAGTTAATTTTAGCTGGTGCAAGTACATTTACCAGCAAGTTGCACCCAGTGCAAGTAAGTTGATAGCTTCAGAACATAGTAAATCATCATTGCAACTGCGTTAATAATGAAACTAAGATGTTCATTACAGTAAAAAACATGTAACGAACTCCATGGTACCACTGAAATTAGTTCGTTATATCCGTAGTTCGCTATTCAGTTTTTATATGATAATATAAGGTTTATTAGGGACTTTTAAAACAGGTCACTATAGCCGTCACTTAAATCCGTGTTTGTCATAAAAGTATTCTACTGTATTTGATAAAATCTTTTTAAATCTGAATTATTTTTTTCCTCATTGAAAGTTTCATTATGAAAAAGGGAATTGAATTAATCTGTTGCACAGTGCATTACTAACATTTTTTGCTCTTTTAGATTTGGTAAGATATCCATTTTCTAAGGCTTTTTGGGGGTGATTTTGAAACTACAACCAGAATTATCCGTCACCTGATGCAATCTCTTCAAGGCAAACTAAATCGCACCCTGTCCAGAACATTATCTTAAAGATTACCTGATGATGACTCCATTTTTACAGCAGAGGCTAATGCCATATTATCAGCTCTAAATATATACATAACCAGTCTAAATATACACAGTCATATTTTCAGGCTCATTTTTGTGTCTTCAGGCTATTAAAACATGTCTTCTAAACATCCACTTTTAATAGAAATTGTTGAACTATTTCACGTTCTTGCTTCAGGCCAATACCACATCGTATTTTGTTGGTTACCCAGCCATGTTGGACTTGCTGGTAACACCATGGCTGATGCTGCTGCAGCTAAAGCAGCACTCAACAAATCTGTGACACCACTTACTTTCTATACTGATTACAAACCTATCATTAGAACTACATCTGTGATCTAATGCAAAAAGAAGTGCGACACTGAAGTAGGTATCAATAAATTACATGAAATTGAACCAACTATTGGTCATACCTACTTGGCTTGTCAGTCCAGATTTGAAGAAGTTTTTATACGACGATGTATTGGTCATTCTAGATATACTCATTAGTACCTGTTGAAAGGCGAGGATCCTATGTATCCCTTGTGATGAAATAATCGCCTGTGTTGGAATGTTTAGGGCTGTTGTTGTTATTTATTTCCCGACTGACTTATACTATGCTACGACAGGTGGTCAATGGTCTGAGCCTTACGGTTATGGACTGCTTCAATGTGTGTGTATTTGCTGATCATATTTCCACATTATCGTTGGGGAGGTCTAGAAATGTGTCAAAGATACTGGAGTGTACGGATCCCATTGACGTTGAAGCCTTCCTCAGGAGAGATAACATCATATGCAGGATGCTTAGCGAACGGTTGTTTCTTCAAATTTGGGAAGTAGTGGAATCTGACGAGGCAGATCTGGTAAATATGGATGATGTTTGAAGCAGTGTGGGGACAGGTTCATTGGCCAGGCGAAACCTTTGGTGACTTTTCCAGGACTTAAGGCCTTGATATTCTCAGCAGTTGCAAAAGCAAATTAGGATAGTCACAGCCATCAATGGTCCGAACAAAAGGTAGTACAAGTAGGCTTATTCTGGAACCGGAGAAAACAGAGGCCACCATGTTACACTTAGCTGTATGACGTGTGGTTCGATTGGGCATTTGGGCGGTGGCTTAGCCAAATGGTTAAAGCGTTCGCTCGTCACGCCGAAGACCCGGGTTCGATTCCACACACACGGGTACAATTTGTGAAGCCCATTTCTGGTGTCCCATCCCCATCCCCACCGTGATATTGCTGGAATATTGCTGAAAGCTATTTTTATCACCTTCCGCGCGTTTAGCGCGAAGCGGGGTAAATAATATAAGGCTCTGTCCGTCCGTACGTACGAATTGGAATATCTTAAGAACCATTGACTAGATTCTTTTCATACTTGGTACCTAGGTTCATCACAGGTATAAGAAAGGTCCCAGTCAGGTTTGGTGACCTTGACATTTATTTCAAGGTCATAAGGGAACTTTAACCTTTACCCTTGTCAGCAAGATATCTCAAGAACCGCTCACTGGATTTTCAAAGGTCACAACGACACTTTGAAGATTTCAGCATGTTAGCCTGCATGTTAAGCTTGTCAGCGAGATATCTCAAGAACCGTTAACTGGATTTTCATCATATTTGATACCAAGCTTCATACAAGGAAGGCGCAGAGCCCAGTCGATGTTGGTGACCTTCACGTAATTTTCAAGGTCACGGCGACACTTTGAAGACAATTTTAGAAGGCACAAGCAAGATTAAACCTGAGTTCAAAAAGCCAATGTTATGTTTATTAAATCTGATAGTGAGGTTCATGTTAGATGTATATCATGGGCTCAGATATTTTAAGAATTTAACTGTGATCCAGACACTCATGTACATTCAGAATCACTCACATTTTGCACTTAACCTTGAAAAATTAATAAAGAGATTTCAAAATCATAATCAAGAATTGTACTTAAGATCACCGAGCTTCAGAAATCGATATATGTGCATTAGCTAGTTCGTGGTACAACATTCACTTATAAATAGCTTGTTGCCTTTTACTATAACCAATATTTCTTTCAATGATGTGCCTTTTGTGGATGTAATGTTTAAAGTGATCAAAATTTAAGGTTGTTTCCAAAAGTTGGAATTAAGCTAAGAGCAACCGCAGGACAGTTGAGCATTGGATTTTTATTTCTTTGCCCACAGTCGTTTCCATGAAATGAGAATTTTATTGCCTGCAAGGGACAGAGCGTTTGGAACTCTGTGTTAGACAACCAGATGAGGGAATTACCCACAACCAGAGCATTAGCCATGCAACCGTTGCTGCTAACACCACGATCAGCATGCTTAATTACTGGTGATAATCACGGACGTTTGCTATGGCCTCGATGCGAAGTTGCATATGGTTTTCAGTTAAACCCTGGGATTTTTGGGACAATAATAGATTGTTCCAAACAATGCTTTGGTTTTACCAAAACGTTTGAATTGTTCACTGGAATGCTGAATGTCCCGAAAGACTGTTGGGCCCCTCCACAGTTACACAACACATAATTATGTACCTATTTCTCCTTTACATAATATTCAGCCCATTTCAACAGTGAACCTGTATGTGCACTACAAGACGACACCATTATCCTGGCTGAGGTATTTGTTCAAACGTGTGGTGTTTGACAGGCCTGTCTTCCTCACATTTATGAATACGGTCAAGTCATCCAACCATCACACGGTCTGTCCTACTGGTGATCTCCGCTGTGTTAGATGTATTACAGTTTTGCAAGTTTGACATCTCGACCCAAGAGCTTTCAATAACAATACATCTATTGTTTTCCGTCTTCTTTCGAATTTAAAATGTCTGTCCAAATTAAGAATCGATTTCTCATAGAAGCTTAAATTAATTGTAACGTCATCAAATCTCACCCTGTGAACAGTGCATATTCATATTAAGATTAGATACATCAGTGAAATCCACATAATCTACACGTATCCACTCTCTGTCCTTTGGGTCATGAAGGATCCAGAAGCCAGGAAGGTAAATATCAGCAGAAGCTAATGGCCCAAGAAAAACGCATCGCTTCTATACACAACATCTGGACCGGGTTCATCATGTCTGGCTGTATATAGAATAAGGGCTGTCACATGAAAAACAACCATGTACCAATCAAATCCACCAAGTGTTTGTGAAGCCCATTTCTGGTGTCCCATCCCCATCCCCGCCGTGATATTGCTGGAATATTGCTGAAAGCTATTTTTATCACCTTCCGCGCGTTTAGCGCGAAGCGGGGTAAATAATATAAGGCTCTGTCCGTCCGTACGTACGAATTGGAATATCTTAAGAACCATTGACTAGATTCTTTTCATACTTGGTACCTAGGTTCATCACAGTATAAGAAAGGTCCCAGTCAGGTTTGGTGACCTTGACATTTATTTCAAGGTCATAAGGGAACTTTAACCTTTTACCCTTGTCAGCAAGATATCTCAAGAACCGCTCACTGGATTTTCAAGGTCACAACGACACTTTGAAGATTTCAGCATGTTAGCCTGCATGTTAAGCTTGTCAGCGAGATATCTCAAGAAACGTTAACTGGATTTTCATCATATTTGATACCAAGCTTCATACAGGGAAGGCGCAGAGCCCAGTCGATGTTGGTGACCTTCACGTGTCTGTCCAAATTAAGAATCGATTTCTCATAGAAGCTTAAATTAATTGTAACGTCATCAATCTCACCCTGTGAACAGTGTGTGCATATTCATATTAAGAATAGATACATCAGTGAAATCCACATAATCTACACGTATCCACTCTCTGTCCTTTGGGTCATGAAGGATCCAGAAGCCAGGAAGGTAAATATCAGCAGAAGCTAATGGCCCAAGAAAAACGCATCGCTTCTATACACAACATCTGGACCGGGTTCATCATGTCTGGCTGTATATAGAATAAGGGCTGTCACATGAAAAACAACCATGTACCAATCAAATCCACCAAGTGTTGGAGAAGAAATACATGTGGGGTTCTTTCGTGGCGATTGTGAAGACACAAATGCGAAGGTCATCCCATCAGACAACTAAAGTTCTTTCATCTGAAATACCAAACTGTGAACTTACGAGGAAGGCATAATTTTGCAATAGTACATTTTTATGAAATGTTACAATTTATGAAATCTGTCTTTTAAGTAAAACGAGATCTGGGTGAAGGTAACGCCAAGTAAAGAAAATCTGACACTGCAGCAAGGGCATAAGCAGCACTGTGTAAGGAACTGAACAGTCTTTACAAGTAAAGCAGCCTGGGAATCAATGCAAGGCATACAGACAGTGTAACCCAGAAGCATCTCGTACAGCATCAAGGTAACAACATCCTATCTAACCAAATGAAAAACAGCCAGGTGTAATTTGAGGAGGTCACTGTGTGTATTCTGTTACTAATAATCTATAGCCGTTTGTAGTAGTTTTGCCGACAGAGCGCGGGTGACGGGTAGTTCTGCGTTAATGTACACATCCCAGTCAACAATCTTTTTATCGTTTCCGGAATATCGCGATGGCGTCAATAATCTGAACTCAACATTATTATTGATTTGCTTCATCCAGAATATTTGGTTAGCCATGGTTGTATAGTTGAAGTGAGGTTTCTGATGCAACTCACTGACACGGTAAGGTTTCAACATTGACAGCATTACACGTCTTTCAGTTATATTTCTAACGCTAGGCCTTCTGCTGTTCTAAACCACGTTTTCATTGATGTCGCCGGATGCATTTCCCCATACATTTGCGTATCTCTAACTTCATTCCTCTCTGCTCATTTACTAGCGCTTCTTCTCTCACTCATTACCTGTTCCGTGACGTAGGCATCTTCATTTTGCCACTTAATGTCACGCCACGGCCGAGGTGAGTTGATACACCCTCGGTCATACATCATCAACTGATGTTCATATATATTTTACAGGTATGTACCTTTTCATTAAGGTTCGCGATATCGTAATATTGATAAGATATCTATTGTATATCTATTATAAGGCACCGCGTTGCACGAGATTACTAATTAGACACTGGCACCAGCACGTAAGTAAGTGTGAGTGAGTGATATCTGCTTTCCTTAATCTGCTCATAATATTCTACTTTATATCCAGTGCAATATTATATGAAATACTGTAAATACCATACCATGAATGCAATTTGTGCAATGGTAAAGCATGTGCGATTTTGATATTTGCCACTTCATGTCACTTGCCACGGCCGAGGTGAGTTGATACACCCCTCGGTCATACATCATCAACTGATGTTCATATAAATTTTACAGAATAAACAGATTTTAATCAACTACGCCTCAGTCCGATTTATCTCCGGCCAGGACCCGCGACATTACTATCCTAGTATGTTGCGGTATTCCCTGTAGTTTCCTACTACCATATCTGCCGCAGTTGTAAGTAAACACTATCCCCAGTAAAGTATATGCAGCCTGTGTGAATGTGTAATCCAGGAAATTGTGTAATGGAAACACGTTTTCAGATGAGCGATTTAGCTGTTCCAATTTTAAAACCACTCATGCTAATATTACTTTGGTGCATTAATTCCAAAGTTCCTGCACAAATAACAAATATATTGTGGTATTGCGAAGAATTAAGAGCCAAACACATTACCAAGCACACTGGCTATGTTCAGCTGAATGTGTCTATCCAGGGAACTTCCTATACTTCTAAACAGATTTCTCGAAAGAATGAGCACTAGGCTGTGGCATCCATTATATCAAATATTAACCATTCGCCAGCTCATCGATTCGATGTAAAACCTTTCTGGTCTTCATTATGAAAGACGGGAAAAATACTCTCTTTTCGATTTGGGCCGATCCTGAATCGTGAGATGCTTATAGTAGATATATATATTGGCTTCAGGCTGTCAAAGCATGTCCAGTTAGTCCTGTTTAGCGATGCACTTTATCGTTGATATGTTGATGGTTCGTCTTATGAACCCTTGATTTAGTAATCCTATTAACATGGAGCAAACGGAAAAAGTTTAACAAATACACTAGGCGTCATTAATAAAGGGTCAAATGATATATAGCACATGTAAAGAAAAGTTTCTCAGAAATAATAGAACTAAGAGTGTGATCATAATGTTTAATGTGTTTGTCATAAATGACACATCGTGACATACAAACAAAAAGTTCAAACACCACTAGCAAACATCAGTTGTATAGACCAATCCCCCCAAAATGAAAATGACAAACATGAAGCACTCGGTCAATCAATATTTTGTGTACCCTCCTCGCGCGTCCAAGACGCAGGTGCACCTTGTTCTCATGCTCCTTATCAAGTTCTTAAAGAAAGCTTGCGGAATCGCATTCCATTCCTCTACTAGAGATCTGCAGAGTCCTGGGAGCTCCACTGGTGCTGGGTGACGTGTGTACCCACGTCGACCGAGTTCATCCAAGGCATGCTCAATTAGGTTGAGGTCTGGCGAGCATGCTGGCCACTCCAACCCCTCTACACCTTGCTGCCTGGGGAATTTCGTGACAGTCCTGGCCCTTTGAGGCCTAACGTTGTCGTCTTGCAGTAAAGAGGGTCGACCATAAAAGCCATGTATAGCTTGCAGGAATCTCGTCCCGATAAGGCTGTCCAGTAAGATTACCATCGACCACGTGCACTGCAGTACGTCCAGTAGGGGTTATCCCTGCCCAATTCATGACCGATCCCAGCCAAATCGGTTATGCGTGGCCACAGTTGCATCTGTGATTCGCTCTCCACTGCGACGATTAATCCTCTGCCGACCATCATGGAAGAACAAATTGAATCTGCTTTCATCTGGGAAGAGCACACGAGACCACTGACGTTGATTCCAGCGGCCATGATGTCTACTCCATCTCAAACGCGCCTGCCTGTGACGTGGTGGACTAACTACAGCGGAGTACGGCTGCCCTTAAATGTCGACGAACGGTGCTCCTGGCATTGTGTAATCATATCCTCACATTGTTAACATTGAAGTGTTCTGTCTGAAGATCTGCTACTTTAAGGGTACATTGTTAACATTGAAGTGTTCTGTCTGAAGATCTGCTACTTTAAGGTACATTGTTAACATTGAAGTGTTCTGTCTGAAGATCTGCTACTTTAAGGTACATTGTTAACATTGAAGTGTTCTGTCTGAAGATCTGCTACTTTAAGGTACATTGTTAACATTGAAGTGTTCTGTCTGAAGATCTGCTACTTTAAGGTACATTGTTAACATTGAAGTGTTCTGTCTGAAAGATCTGCTACTTTAAAGGTACATTGTTAACATTGAAGTGTTCTGTCTGAAGATCTGCTACTTTAAGGAATCTGGTACGTAATGCAGTGTTAATCATCTCGGACTGTTGTGACTCTGGGGCGACCTGGATTACGTGCATATTCCACGGACCCATTGGCTTGAAATCTCTGCCACAGTCTACCACATTCTACTCTGACTCACATTAAAGCGGACAGCAATCTGCCACTGAGTTTGATCAGATTCCTATAGCCTGACCCCTTTCTTGACTTAGTCCTCGTTACTCCTTGAGGAGCGTAGGGCCTCAACAGTTGTCATCCACGCTTGCCGGTCAGTGGCTATGCTCTTGGTAGCCTCCCAGGTTAAACCGGTTTCCCTCAGTTCCTTTTCCAGGCTTCGTCTCCAGGTCTGTTTTGGACGTCCTCTTATCCTCTTGCCTTGTGGGTTCCAGTCAAGCGCTTGTCTGGTGATATTTGTTTTGTGCTTTCTTAGCGTATGTCCAATCCAACGCCATTTTTGTCGCTTGATCTGAGCAGAGACTGGGTCTTGATTCGCTGCTTCCCACAAGTCAAGGTTGGAGACTTTATGAAAACACTTGTTGAGGAAAGTCTGTATTTTGATGAAGCTGGTCTTGGTTACTCTCCACGTTTCCGATTCATAAAGCAAGACAGAACGAACATTTGAGCTGAAGATCCGGAGCTTGTTTTTCAGGGATAAGACAGTGTGACCCCCTTTCAGCAAGTGTTACAAAACCCCGTTTCATTTTAAGCTGTGGTTTCAAACAAGGTACCTGAACAGATACCAGAACAGTGAACGAGAGTAAAAAGCATCAATGCATGTGTATTGTCCTCCACTTTCCATGGATAGAGCGACTTGCACGTGCAAATAATTCACGTTAAGTGGTATATTGACAATTTGAAAAAAATGTGCTATTTGTAACAGAATGTATCGGACGTTAAAGAACGTAATAATGACATTTCAATGGCCTGATGTGTTCTACCATAGTGTTAGATATGTTTGTAAAACATTCAGTTGTATATATCTCAATCAAAAACGAAGATTTTACAACTTTTCGGAAATAGTGTTACCAATAGCTTGACCCTTCATTAATGACGCCGAGTATAGTTTATAATAATAATAATAATGGATATTTTTAGCGCGCCATTTTCCACCCACTGATACATGCTCAAGGCGCTACATAAAAGCATACATACAATGCATACAGAGGATAAAATAGCAAAATAAATATACATTGAAATTGATGACAGAAAGATTGATTTTAGGGATAGGCTTTGGAAAAAAAGAAAGTCTTCAACTTAATTTTGAAAGTTTCCAATGTGCATGACTGCTTTATGTGGAGAGGGAGGGAATTCCACAGAGTAGGACCAGCGTACTGGAAAGACCTCTTGCCAAAAGAAGAAAGGAGAACTTTGGGGACGGAGAGAAGACATTGGTCTTGAGATCTGAGAGTTCTGGTAGGGGAGTACACAGTGAGAAGTTCAGAGAGATATGAAGGAGCTTGATTATGCAAACATTTATAAACAATGCAAAGAAGTTTGAAGTCAATCCTGAACTTGATTGGAAGCCAGTGTAATGATGAGAGTACAGGGGTGATATGGTCTCGTTTAGTGGTAAGGGATATAATACGTGCTGCTGTATTTTGGACTTTTTGGAGTTTATTGAGATGTCCGTTGGTGAGTCCGTATCGTATATGTTATTGAAAACTGGAAATGTTACAGACTAGTGACCACGTTCCACTACATCATCCCGACAAGTATATCTGAAGCTAATAGAACCAAGGTGTAGTACGTGTATCTGTATAGTATGTGTTTATACTCGCAACTGGTCATCCATTACACACATTTATCATCGATGCTCCGGACAAAGTAAATGATATAATTGCAAGTTCACAATAACAACGTTATCCTAAGTTTTATCAGTAAATGGAATAGGTATAATACGGACGTCAGTCACAAATCATTCAGTGGCTGTGTAGTAAATCCCTCGATTATTTACTCAGGTGTTGTGTTGTGTTGTTTTGTGGGTTGGTATTGTCAACCTCTTACCAAGCGAGCTGATTCCCCAACACTCGCGTTTTGATAATACCACTAGGAAGCTGTTCATATCTAACAAACAGAATTCATAACGTTCCTGTAAATGCCAGGGCTTTGGTTATTTTTCATTGTTTATTTCAGTACTTCATTGGTAAAATTTTAAACAGTATTTCGTTGTTTCTTTGTCTCTAACTTGGCTTTGTCTTGGTATAGAGTTTTTGTGTTGGTACAGGATTGTATGATAAACCGCTTTTCATTCTGATCACGTTCCCTTTTGTTCTGCTTGAATATTTAGATTGATCATCTTTAACCATTAGTCTACTGAAACAATAGATCATCCATACCGACGTCAGGCTTGCCGCCTACATCTGTGTCATCTTTGCGATAGCCAGTAGTTTCTTTAACAGCATGATTGATCAATTCTACGTTTGTGTCATTGTAAAGAATAGTCACTGAACTTCCAGTGCCCTGTGCCATTTGATTCTTCACTTGTTTTCAAATAAGGTTATACATGTAGATTGAGTGAACGGATCAATATCTTGGATCAATTCGAATTTTACCAATGCATTTACGCAGTTACCCAATTTTCATGTTTGAGTTGTGTAGTTTGTCTGCATCATCTTATGGATGGATTGTATTTGTGAAACTAGAATATTCATTGCATTCTGGAATGTTATGGCAAGACTTTGTTTTGTGGGTTTTAAAATTGTAGTCATTCAGTCGCCACACGAACATATATCAACGTGAGAAACAACATCTGGTAAGGTAGAGAGACCAGGGTCTAGATTTTCGAAGCTCTCTTGGCGCTAAGATGGACGTAAGTGCCATTCATTAACATTAACTTACGACGATCTTAGTGTTAAGAGAGCTTCGAAAATCTAGAACCTGGCAAATATATATTTAAGAGCTTAAAAGAAATCAATACAGTTTAGTAGAAAATTAATCAGAAGCATCTTACAATGAACGGTGTGATAATTCAAGACGTGGTAAATCACCAGCATCTAGACTTGACCCTTCACAATAACTGTTACTGGGATACTCACATAATCTCTATGATTAGGAAAGTTAGTCCACTGATTAACTGCTTAAGAAGTTTGACAAATCGACTATCGCGTAAAAGTTTAGAAAATATCTACAAACCTATCTTACCTATTTTTGATTATTGCGGCCACATTGAGGGACAACTGTACTCAGGAACAATTCATTTTACTAGAAAAATTGAATCTAGACGCTGTGCGATCAATAAGTGGTGCAGTTCGAGGAACAAGCCACAACATCATATATGAAGAAACTAACCAAAAACCGTTTAAAGAACGTAGATATAAGTTTCTAAGCTGACAACATTATATCAAATGAAGAATAATCTCTCGCCTCAATATCTCCGTAACCTCTCAACTACAATACCTAATAGCAATGATTATAACCTCAGGGGAAATCTATCGGCGCGATCAGTTAAATGTAGAACGGCGACATATGCCAGATCATTCCTACCTGATACCATAAAACTAAGGACTTTACTAAGTCCTGAAATTCAAAACATTGATGCCTTATCCCCATTAAAAAATCATTATGCAGACCTAATAAAAAAACTATTTTCTTTTACCTAAACTATGGCTTAAGAATATGCCAAATTATCCATTCTCGCCTCAGGCTCCGTTGTATACTGATTTGAATGACGATAGGTTTTACAAAAGCCCACCTGGACAAAAGCCCCTCGAAAAATGACCAAAAGCTCCTTACTTTATATATTAATGGGAAAATAAGATTAAAGACAAGAAATGAATAATGACATAAAACATTTTATTGCTTCATAATATACTAAGCAGCAAAAGAAACGTCAGTTTGGAATTTCCCTTCGCAGAAACGGATAACTGTAAACTCATTTACTGTTTTGATTGTACATTTTTTACATCTCCAACTTTACCTGAGCAAAGACATTCCTACCCAAACTCAGATTTGAACCCAGGAAGTGGTCTCAAAAACGCAACCTGACACTCGGAGATGGTACGGTGTTCTCCGTGTTTTTCATGCAACTCATGCTGCACGTGCTGTTCACAAGGACCAGCCCTATAAAATGCACCCCCAAACCTGGTTGAAACAGTCACATTACAACGTCAGCAGGATGCCGCGACTCACGACAGCTCAGAGCAGCCAGGCGCTTCCCAGCGGGCACACAACGTTGAATCAACGTTGAATCAACGTTGAATTTTGGTTGTTTGGTTGATCCACCTTTCATAAACGTTGATTCAACGTTTATCATGCGACCAAAGAAAGTTAGTCGAGATTCGTTTAGTTGTCAACGTTGTTTCAACGTAAGGAACCAACAAATTGTCAACTAATTGTTTCCTTGGCAAATTTGATACATAATTCATATTGGTAATAGGTATCCAACTTAGCAACTATCATTTCGGAACATTATTTTCATAAAAGATCAAGATCGAGCTAGTGACAGATATAATCTTATATATTATTTGATTGTGCATCGATCAACGGACGGAAATAGTACGTAAATCGCAGTTTTAGGTATAAAGTCATCAGTTATCCAAATTGCATTACATTTGATATTTTCCCACAAAACTGTGAAAATTGTATAATTCCCGACAATTTGCTTTCAAACACAAGCCAGATGTTGACCTTTCGATCGCCTCGTTTGGCCATATCCGGACATGCGCACAATTATCGCGCGCGCAAAGGCAGCTGATCGTTGTCAGTTCACTTTGGCGAAGTTCAACTCAATATCGTTCTATTTTCACCATCTTCACGGCATGCTGGTGTTTATTTGGTAAGTATGTCCTTCATGTATAATGAAAACGTAGGAACGCCGTTTAAATCTAGCAGTAGCAAGAAACTTCGAATTAGGGCTCATGTTTTATCTCACAAAATTTAGTTGAAGCCCGTGTTTTCCATGAACTTGTTTTGTTATTTTTCAATATATTTGCATGCATATATTTGGCATTTTATTATATAATCGAAAAAGATTTCCTTTCGTACCCATCACCTGATTTGAATTTTGCAAATATACATTTTCAAATAATCAATGAAGTACATCAATATAAGGAACCGTTCATAATTAAATATATGGCTGCGGGTGGGGTGATGATTGTAAGGGTTGGAGGGTGGGGTGGGGTGTCACCCATTTTGTTCAGGGGAGCTAAGGGGTCAGCATTTTTTGTACACACGCACTATGTTTAGAAATTATGGGAAGGGAGAGGGCGTCACAGATAATGTACATGACATGCAGGGTGGGCCGTCTCTTATTCTGTACATACTCATACACTTTAGTGTGTGTGTGTGTGTGTGTGTGTGTGTGTGTGTGTGTGTGTGTGTAATTCACATTGTTCATAAAAATCAACATCACCCCAAAGCCATACATTATGAACGATCCCTAAGGGCGGCTATACAAATTCGGATAGGATTAATCAACATTTTATATTGCATCCCATTATTATGAACATTTGTTCGTTTGAATAGATCTATCAGTAAATGATGCATTGAGCACGCCCTGAACCCTCTCAACATATGTATATTATTGGGGGGAAGGGGTGGTGGAGAATGGCGTAAGGAAATGCAACGGAAATTTTCACTTTAAAATGTCTTGTGAAAGTCTTTGAAGGATGAAATTGTATCTAATTTATTTGAACTTTTATTTATTTACAAAAAGTGTAACTTCACTAATGATTCTTTGATGGGACAATTAACAAAACTGCACCCACAGACTTTCATTCTTACACTTGTTTGGAAGGGATATGATAATTCATGTCTCGTAAAGGTTAAAATCTTACATACAAAAGAAGTAATTTTAATGTAAGGAACATTTAATTATGAAATAAGATTATTTTAATGGAATTTGCAGAAATCTCATCTTCGAAGACTGGGTGGCAGCAATTTTGTGGATCATATAAAAGGAGCAAGGCTAAGGTAACACGTTTTTAACATTTCACTTGTTTCCAGTATATACACCACAAAGTTTAAGAGAAAGATAATAATGCTCTTTCATTACCACCTGTTTTGAATATTTGTGATAATGTTTGGGTTGTTTTGGTGATAAAAGTTGGTCTTTATTTTCATTTATATATTAAGGTTGATCATTTAAGAGAAAAAATTGACAATGATTTCTCCCGGAGATGTTTAGTTTAATGAACACTCCCTTGCTTGGCGCCATATTGTTTTTCGCCGTAAACAGCTGGATGCAAGATAGCACGCGAGAGGACAGAAGTCATACATTTATAGATATATAGAGATGTTTATTGCTGGGAAACACACTCTTCAGGTATTTGGTCAGCTGTAGAATTTGAATATGATGTTTTTTATTATTGTCAAAGGGTAGGTTTTGCATTATTTGCAATCTAATATGTGTGCAGTGAAACATACTGAGATTTTGAAGAGTCCATTATTTAAAGTACAGGTGTTGTTAGATATCAGCATTTTATGTACATGTTCCCTTGTTAAGATCATCTATCGAGTATATTAGAGAGAAGATGTATATTTGTAGTGTTTTTAAATCAGAGTTATTTTCAGTGTATGACCTACATTTCAATATGTTTGGGCCACCTGTCACCTTTGGTCAAATAGAGTGGGACTTCCATTTCTTGGAATTGAGAGTCAGAGATGCACTGTTTCCAAGAATTTGCGTGTGCCAGCGATGTTTGTTTACGAATACATTTAAGTCTTTTTGAGTGTAGATTGGAGTTGTAAGAGATGTTATTCAATGTCTTATTATTCAGGGTATGATAGATTATTTCTGGCAATGTAGAGTTTAATCTCATTATTTTATTGTTCATGATTCAGAGAAGCATAGTTATGACGTCGCAGATAATACGCACACATAATTCATTATATGAGAGATTTTCTAAGCGTTCCTATAAGAGATTAAGTTATTTATCTGAGTTTTATGAGTGTACAAATGACAAAGAGAGAGAGACTAGATAATAGAGAATATATTGCATACTTATGAGAGCTCATTATTGTTTTCAGAACTCCATGATCCATACTTCCTTGTGTTTGGGAACAAATGGTGTTGGGAGACCTCCCACAATAGACTTGTTCTTTGACCTGTGAACCACCACCCATTTTGTTTTCTTATCATTTAATGTAAAATGGCTTTTGTTACAATTTATGACTCCTGTTAGCAAAATTGATACATCAGTTCAACTCCTATTAATTTGAAATAATCATTTCCGAGAATCTCTAAAGAAAACTGAATCTGACAGAATAACAACAATCTTCCATTGTTTTGCAGGACAATGTCAAACAATTTGATGTCAAGAATGAATGTTGATGGGCAAAACGGCAAGTTTTCTTTTAAGAATACAAGGTTGTATTCAATCATCTCTGGTAAGTTAATTACCAAGTGCAGCATTTTCATCATGACCATAGCAAATAATATATGACAGTAAAGCATCGTCTAATTCATCCTATCGGTAATTCATAGTCTAATTAAATAATCAACTTGCAATTGAGGATTTTCTTTGAAAATGTTTAAAAGAAAACTTCCATTCCTTAGGTTGAAAATATAAATTGTTTTACACTTTTTGTCATATTTTGTATTGATGCTGTTCATATGTTCACATGCCAAGTTACAGCAGTGAAATGAACCTTTCAAGTGATTGATTAAACAAATACTTGAATCATTTAAAGACAATATATCTTCCATATAACTTATTCATGTATTTAAATATAAAATTTCAGAATGTGTCCTATCTCAAGGGAATGAGATGGGAATGCATCGAAGCAAATTTCAAGAAAGAGTTAGGAACGTTTCTGAAGTATCCACCTGACCGCCAGGCAGGGAGTGGCAAAACGAAGAGGAGCTGATAATTGTGTTTTTGGAGTTGTAACTGTGTTGAAAAATCTGAACTGTGGTATTGAAATTGGTGGCGTAAATGTCACTTTGATGCTATATGCAGATGATATTGTGTTATTAGCACAACAGAGATCACCTACAGACTATGTCATGTGTGATGTTTTACATTATGCATTAAACCACGTTTTCTGTGTGCGTGTGTGTTCATAAAGATTTCATGAAAAGTGACTTGTTTTATGTGCTGTCTTCAGGTATAGTTCCTGGTCATCTTGGATCCCTTTCATGGTGAAAGTAATTGCATTGTGTTTATTCAGGGGTCTGTCGAAGAGCTGAAATTCAGACAAAAAATGTCTTCTCGGGACAATTTTCACCTTTTCAAGGTAACAATACAACAGTAAATAGTTTTTCTTAATTTGGAATACTCTTTTCTTCTTACTGGAATTATACGTCCAACTGACATAAAACTTAAATGAACATTATATTGAATGTGGAATTTGAACCAAGTATTTTATCAGGTAAATATTTTTACTGCAATTTTCTGTTTGAACACTGTTTATTGCAGGTAGCTTTTTGGGTATTTTAGCTGGATGCAGGAGTTTGGTGCTACTTTATTGTAGTTTAAAGATGAAGTCCCGAGTCTATTTACAGGAAAGCGTAATACCTCCCAGACTTCAACACCGGATACGGAACAACCCATTTTCAACGTTCAATAATATGTCAGACTTCAACATTGATTCCCACGTCGGATATCTACGTCAACAAAACTTTCATATACAACCTATTTTCAATCTATTTTCAACGTTGAGGATCAACCTATTCTCAACGTTGATAATCGGTCAAACTTCAACGTTGATTCCAAGTCGGATATCTACGTCAAAAAAACTTTCATATACAACCTATTTTCAATCTATTTTCAACGTTGAGGATCAACCTATTCTCAACGTTGAAACAACGTTGATGTGCCTGCTGGGTTGGAAGACTTGAAGGTGACCACACTGCACAAGCCGTTGCCAATCACTTCCAGGTCAACGTTCGGACCGTCTACAGGCTGCAGCAACGTTTCCGGGCCACCAACACCACAAATGATCACCCCCCTACTGGCAGATCAAGGGTGACCACAAGACGACAAGACCGCCATGCTGTGCGACAGCATGTACAGAATCCCTTCATGCAGGCATCCGAAACAGCACGCCAGACAGTGGGAACACACGGAAGACCAATCAGTACTGATACAGTACGTCGACATCTTAACAGCGGGAACCTCCATTGCCGTAGACCTTAACGTGGACCTATCCTCACCCCTCGTCATCGGCGTGAACGTCTACAGTTTGCCATACAACACCAAAACTGGCGATCCAGGCAATGGAGAACGGTTCTGTTCACAGATGATAGTCGGCACTGCGTATCAACTGCAGATGGCAGAACAAGAATATGGCGATGACGTGGCCAGCGTTATGGAAAGAGCCTCATGGGGAGGTGCAAGCATCATGGTATTGGGTGGAATAGGCCTGAACCAGAGAGTGGGTCCTGTGGTGTTCCAGAACCTTGGTCCAGGGAGAGGCGGCATCACAGCGGTCGCGCTACATCGACCAAACTCTCAGACCCAACGTCATACCATTTCGCACGTCACCGGAACAACATTTTCCAGCTTGATAACGCCCGGGCCCACACCGCCAGAGCTACATAGGACTTCCTACAGCCGTACGGTGTAAACATTATCACAGTGGCCAGCCCTTAGTCTTGATTTAAACCCAATTGAACATCTTTGGGATGAAATTCACAGGAGACTGAATAATGTCATACCAAGGCCGAACACAGCCGATTTATTGCGCCAGGCCTTTCTCAGAGTGTGGTTCCAGGTGTCAATGGCCTTCATCAATCGAGTCGTGCACTCCATGCATAGACACTGTGCTGCAGTTATTGCCGCTCGTGGTGGTCACACTAGATACTGAAGTCAAGAGTCTGAATGGACAGCAAACGTTCACGTAATGTCTTGAAATTATGCTGAGTTATTCATTGATGTGTCCAGATATTGCAAATGTTTTTCATCCGCTTATTATGTCCATTTCTGTAATGATTTGATTACAGTGCCTATCTAATTTTGAATTCGTATTGACGGTTGTTTTGCTGATGAGTATATAATGAAATAAATATCACCAAACAAATCAACAAGAAATGATTAATGGCATGGAAAACTGTATTGCATAATAATTAATAATTAAACAAATCAACACAACCTAATGTTGTAATATACCCATTTCCTCCTTGGGAATGTTTGGCTGTGAGAAATGTTTGTTTTGCAAAATACCAATTTCCTTTAAAGGTTGCAGACTTTCATTGATATGATAAACTATTTAGATATGTCTGTAAAGGTACCGGCCAAAAGCCCCTCAGGACAAAAGCCCCTCTGGCCAAAAGACTCTCGCTAATTTGAGCACCCTTGTCAAAAGACCCTCGATTCATGTATTTCTCATTGCTATTATATATTTTATACAGTATTCTAAGTAGGAAAAGGGGGTTAACAATGGTGTCTAAACAAAAGTTGCTGAACAGGTTACTTCTGATGAAATGGCTTTTGAACTGGAAATGAAAACCACTAGATCAAAGAAGGCTTTGACAGGTTAGCATAGATGTAGTTTTTAAGAGAAACAGCAGCATCCTTAACAAGATCAAAGCAACTGGCAAACCACCAACCAACCTGAAACAACAAGCACTGGGACCAGTCAACCACGTCTCATGTTTCTGTGGACAGGCTTATGTAGGCGAAACATCAATACCCCTCACAACCCGAATCAAAGAGCATCGAACTTCAGTATTAATAGTTGATTCCAAATCAACCGACCACTGCATCCAGTGGGACAGAGTCAAAACTTTAACAACCAGCCTCAAAGACTTTAAAATCGGGAAACTCAAAGAAGTTATCGACATCAAAAGTGAAAAGACCTTAACCATCAATCAACCGTGACCAAGGCTATTACATACCTTCTGTATACTACCAACATCACCAAAGAGACCCGTCTTTGATAATCCCTTTGTCTATACTACAAGCTCCACTAGGCCTGTTAATATTGCCGGCTTCACGTTTCCATCTACTCAGGCAATGTTTTGTTGTTATTGTCATTGTCTTCCCTATGCCATTGCCGTCCTAATCCGCAATTGTACTGTGCAAACATCTCCTCACGCTTGTATATATGTTTCAATATCCTCATTCTGTTCATCACTTTCTTGATAACGATGTTAGAACCTACATCGCTCTCACTGTACTTTAGAAATTGATCATCAATATATTGTCTTCCTTCCTCACAGCCGTAAAACCAAACTGTAATGTATCTGATCTAATTAACGCAATTTGCCATCAAGCACGTGATTACCATTCCAAAAACTTATTCCGGCTTGTCCAATCAATCACTATCAGTAAAAATACCTCATCTATGTGAACCAATCAAAATCGTAATCAAAAGACCTATTATATGTTTTGGCCAAACAAACGAATTCCATTATTGATCAGGGTGTTTCGACTATAAAAAGAGGTCAGCGTTTTCCTATCAACTACGGGTGCGTAATCTACAACACTGTAAACGACTCACTAAATAATAAACTAAACTTAGTACAATACCTCACTTACCTCACTACACACACTAACAAGCAACTTCCCTTTAGAACTAAGACAAGAACAGTTAACCATACATTTCTAGTTATCAACCCAAACAAACCCCTTAATCAAACAACTCAAAATACCAATATAAGCCCCAAACTCAAAGCGCTTGCCCACCAAAACCCTAGTTCTAACCTCATAACTGAACACAACCTAAATAAGCTAGAACAAAACATCACCCCAACCAGTATCTTCTCACCTAAACTAAAAATTCCTAAACTAAACACAAAACTCTCCTTAGTGGAGCGGCTAAGCAGATAAATTGTGCATTTAATGATAAAAAAGCATGCAACTTTGCACATTTATAGTTTGATGGATAGTGAACATTTCAGGATATGGAGGCACTTAAAATAATTTCATTTTGCGCATGCGCAGTAGATGCCAATATTTTTGCCTTTTCTGGCTACCGTTATAGCTTTGGGGCTGCCATCAATACACTAATGGGATGATTTGTCCCGAAAATACTGACCTGAATTACTGGCTAAACATCTTAAAAATATAGCAGGGTCAATGTTATGAACACCGGCCCTCGCACCAACAGAGTCTAGTGCATTTAAGTGAAGACTGTTTGCATCGGTTGTTACAGCCCTTTCTACAGCCACGAGAGACCAACTCCTGACAAGATTGTGATGCTTGGTGTACTCTGTTGTCCAGTAGGGAACAAACTGTCCACTTTCCTTCTGTGTCCAGCCCCTCTCTGTTGGAGATGGGAGTTCAGGCTGTGGAAGAATTGACTGACCCCATATGTGGCCTGCCTGGTAAGCAGCAGCCTTTGACATGTTGAACAAGAGCTGCATGTGTTGGTGGGATGGCATTAATAGAGTTTTTCTTTGCAAATAGTCTCTTTCTGGCTTGATCAACATTTGTGCCAAGGCTGGTCCTGTCATACATCAATATGATGAACTTCTCAATGATTTTCATGACATCATCTGTGATGCTTCTTGGAGCACTAGACAGAGCAATTAGAGCCTCTCGTCACCTCTGGAAAGATTTCCCATGTAGTCCAGGCTGTCTTCTTGCCGTGTCTTGCAAATGCTGATACAGTATCACATCCTGTCAGAGCATGAAACATTGGAAGAGCACGCGAATTCTCAGGTCCAAGACATGCTTTGATTTCATGAGCTGCCAAGTAACAAAGAGTTTTCCTGTCCCAAAGGCAAGCCACAGTTCGGAATGAATTGGCAACAAGATCTGGGGAACCATGACTACAAGCACGACAACGTCTGTATCGACTGTTCGTATCATAATCCTGTCATGGCCATGTTTTGCAGCATGAGCAACATGAAGCATTATCGCGACTATCAACTTCTTTCGTGGTTGCAAGGGACAAGGGAAGAAAAATCAGGTTGTAGAGGAACACAAAGTATCTCTTCTCCTTCTGTGACAATAACTTCCTTGTGCTGCTCTTGGACAGACTGAATAAGGGCCTTTGTCAAAAAGTGGAAAAGTTCTCCCTTGTTGCGATCGTCATGTAAAAAGCTCTGCCAGTTAACTGGCATGGTAGCAGTACCAATAACATGTCTTTGAACACCTGTACCCCCGTTGAGCTCTGACAGTTGCTTTTAGACTGTTGCTTATGTATCTATCCCAAATCAAATCCAAACGTGTCACATTTCGTAGCTGTGAATGGATGTATGGTATGAAAACCTCACGAGCATATTCATCAAATGTTTTGACTGTACCGGGCTTCAACATTTGTACAGTGACAGCGCCATCAACAATCAGACTGGTCACAGCTGGCATTTCTGATACTGCTGGAGCACTTGCTTCAAGACATGCCAACAGGTCACGTTTGGTTCCAATACGCAGGGATCCATTTTCAGATAAGGATGGTGGATACGTCTGATTTTCATGACGGAAAAATTCATCTAAATTTCCGCCTCGTGTCTGACAGCCAATGTACATCCTGGAAAAGAGTTCCATGTCAGTCTTCATTGTTTTCAGTTCTTCTTTACAATGTTTTATGACCTTCTATTTTGAGCTGCCAAACAAAGTTAGATTGTTGCGTGAAATAACACTGCTGATAGGCTTTGTTCTGTCCACAAGGCGTTCCTTTGTAAAGTTTCAAACTGCTCTTTTCCTAGCTGCTCTACACACCTGACAGATGTCAGAACCTCAGCACCTGCTATTTCTCTCTGGTATCAAGGACAAGCAAATCTGGACTGTCCTCCTCAAAGGGGTTTCCCAGTTCTTGGATGACAACTACAAGAGAACTGACATCTTCAGCAAAATCTTTTTGTACACATGTAGTCTGATCATGATGGTGTATTTTTTGTCTCCCCTTTTGATGTAAGACATTCTCAAATTCTCCAATCACCCTTGACACCTCAGGTCCAGAAACCATCCAGCGTCTGAGTGCACTTGGATTTTCTGTAAGTCCAATGGCACCACCATCCCCCTTGATACAGGCATTATTTTACTCATGTGCTTGATCAATTGGAATTGCAGAAAATGCATGCTGTCTTCTGTACTGTGAAGTAGCCCAAGTTGAATGCTGTTGCTACTGTTGGATTGGTGTCTGATAGCTCAGCTCATATCTTTTGAGATGAACTGGTATCCAACGAGCGTAGTTAGTGTGATCCAAGGCAAAGAACCATGGAACAAGTTCTGTTAGCACATCCAAGTACATGGCAAAGCTGCTTCTCGTAGAGAACGCACATATGCTAGAATGCATAGCTCTAGTTTCAAGGCAATTTCCTAGAAGTGAAACATAGGAGACGTCTCTCTTAAGCTTGGTACACCAAGCATAAAAATCAGCGTATCTTCTCCTTCTACGTGAGTCGAGGTAGCATATGTTTCATAGGCATTATGCTGTAAAATATCCAGTGAAGCTGCTGTGATTTGATGAGCTCGTCGTGTGCGGGTAACCTGCATTGCCTTGATGAAAGAATCTGCTGTTCTAGGTGTTGCAATCTCTGCCTGTATGCACTAAGGGCATGTGTCCATCCGCTTGCTTTCAGCCAGTCACCAGCAGTTTTAAGGCAGCCATCTCAATATGTAGACCCCAAACAAAATGACAAATTTGTTTTCAGCATATTTCTCAGGCCACTTCCACTGTATTTTGCTTTTGGCTATAGCATACAAGGCTGGTCAAATGTTATGACACAAGACTGTCCTGGGTTCAAATGTTCTACAGCACTCTTCACTACATCCATAGAATGTTTGATCATTGACACTGTGTGAGCACTTTCCTGGGACAGAGGAAGAAGAGCTGATTTGGAAATAATGCTATCTTTGTATTGGCCTTTGTTGGCATGATATGCAGCCCATGATATATTCATGTGATGGATATCATCTGTTGTGCTGATCATCCTTCTTGTGTGTTCCAACCATTTCATCTCCTCGTGCATGTGTTTATAGTAGTTGCTCCTGTTCAGACTTATCAATCCCCCACTGAGATGTTTGATCACTTTGGCGTCTGAAGAAACGGAAGGGACATTTGTATAGTAGTGTGGCAAATGTCTTACAGTCTTGGAACTAAAATGCCCATTCATCGAGGTTGTTGTACGATTACAACCTTCACTTTCAGTTCTGCAGTGCTGAAACAGCGATATGCTAGTTCCATGAAATGAATCTTTGGCGGTTGATGAGCTTGGGTTGTGATCAATGTTGTCAACAGCAGCAGTTGTGAAGACTTGACCTTGCAATGTCAGAGGGGCAAACAACATTTTCTTTTTCAAAGTGTTCACACCCGTTGCCTAAATCAGTTGAGATATAGAGTACTCTGTCATAAGAGATGCTTATGCCAAGATCATGTAACTTGTCAACCAACTCCCTTTTCGGAGTCTGGGCATGAAGCATCAATCCAATGTAAATAGAGACTGGGGTTTTCCTTATCTAGGTTGTGCCGTGTTGAGGTTACACTTGCTCGGGGTTGGCTTGTGTCTGACACTATTGTATTTAAGAAGCTGAGATATAGTAAGTGTGGCCTGAGAAGAAGATTCATGACTTTGGTCTTTTATGCTTGGTCCTTCAAAGTATCATGCTTTACTAAAGCTGTCAATAAACTTGGGACAGAGTCTTCTTGGCTGCTTTTGCACGAATGACCCATCAAATGATGTAACATCATTGAATAACTGTTTGCGTACGATCTGCGCAGCTCTTGCAAAGGTGAACAGCATCAGAGTCACTATCACGTTCACAAGCTTTTGTCAAAGCATTGCATTGCCAATGTCTTTGTCAAATACAAGGATAACATCTCGGCCCTTGTTAATGGCTTGTAAATCTGAAAACTGAGCAAGCAATCGTTCCTTCAATCGAGTGGTATGTACTCTTTGATCAGGGTCAATCCCAAACTGTCGCAGTCTAGATGCATAGAGATATGCAAGGTCTGCAAGTTTGAAGACTGGAGCAGTCGACTGTCCTAAGCGATTTTCTCTATACATGACAAGTTCAGCAAATACAATACCAGACACCTTCCTCTCACAATCAGTTGTGGATTCTTCTGTAATCCTGGCCGCTCTTGCCCGATTGTAGAGTGCCGCCAAACACTACTATGATATCTGGCTTCCAAAGGCAACCATATCACCCATGCTTAACTTTGCTAATAAGGTAGTGTCTTCAAGTAGCGTAACACATTCTCGAACTCGTTTATCTACTTCAAATGTTGCTGCATCATGAAGAACATCAGTCCCAGCTGCGGGCAGTTCACAGAAAAACAGTGAGTTTTGTGAGTGTCTGATGGTACCGAAAACAAAGATCTGGTGCGCTTACATACTCAGCCATACTCGGTCTCTCTGGTTTCTTCTTTCAATGACCTTTTTTCTGCTCTTTGTATCATTTTATTGTTAAAGAGTCTGCATGTTTATGCCACTTTGCCATTTTGCAGTCAGAGAAGTCTCAATACAAGAACCATCATCTATTTTACCCAAGCTAACTGTAAGCTCTTTAAAATCTCTTAAATTAATGAACCTGCACTTAGATTATCAGCGAACGATTTATATCCGCTTCCGATATCTTTCCTCTTTGTGTGCTGGACACTGGAGACAGTCATTTTTCTGCTCTTGACAAATGATACACAGTTCCAGTTCATACAGTCGGATGTGGAGACAGTTGGTGAATTTGATGTGTCTATAATTTTGAATTTCGACATATGTTGGTTTTATTATTGTTAAGCATGAGTCCACATTCAATATCTAACTTGTGATTTGTATCGCATGGCTGCAATGGCACCTGTAAGTTAAGAAAATTTCATGTTTTACCAATTTGACCATAAACATTTTATTATCTTCATCTTTCTGGAAAGCTAACTCTTGCAACTTAACTTTGTGAAAATAGAATATTTTAGGGAAAATTTTAACCAAACGAGAAATCAATATTAATGATATTTTGAAAATAGAATTAGTCAAAATAGCTATTGAACATCAATAAAATTGCATTTTTGCACTAAATTGGTTGCTGTGAATTTAATTAAACAATTAAAACTAGTAAAGTGATTTTTCTCTGGAAAAATGACTGCTCCCTTGAAAAAGGCAAGTTTGGATTATCTCCCTTGATTGTCCTTGGGTTTATGAAGTTGGGAATAATCACTTATATTGTGATTGATAAGAATAACGCACAACTTTACTTTTATATTTATTGTGCTGCAGTTCTTTTTCTACATATTATGTGCAATTACAGTCTATTTCGATCAGATAAATCCCAAGTATACATACATTTTGTCTAGAGAGATTCATAC